>NW_009258388.1:625065-651534 GCF_000687185.1 Egretta garzetta
TCCTGCTCAAGGCAGCACCTGTGCTGTGGCACGGATTGGTATAGGGAACCACAGCTCTCCCTTCATCTGCAGCTAGACATTTCATCAGGAAAGGCAACCAGGCTGGACAAACACATGATTTGCTTTTGGTAAATTTATGCTGACTGTTCCAATTACCCTCTGGTCCCTTAAATGCTTGGCAAAGGTGATGTTGAGTACTTCAGCTTTGTCTGTATTGTCTGTCATTACATTGTGTTCCCCCCCATTTAATCAGTTTTTACCTTCATTTTTGAAAGTAGCACACCTGCAGAATCACTTTTTGTTATATTTCTTAGCTCAAATCAATCAGCTTTCTGACTTTGGCATTACACAGTCAAGTAATGCTTGCCTACATCTTGCATTTTAGGTCACCAGAAAGCTCTTTGCTCAGCCAAGAAGGCCTTCTGCTGAATCGCCCTCCTTCCTGCTCAACAGGATGGATCATTCCTGAGTTCTCAATAAGTTTTATTAAGAAATCATCCATCTTTCATGGACACGATGTCTCTGTGGCAGCATCCCAAGAGATTTTGCTTAGCAATTCTCCAGAAAGGCTGAAGTCTGCTCTTCTGAAGTCTACATTCACAATTTGCTGACTATCTCCAGACTTCCTTTGAATCATGAACCGAACCAACTCATGGTCACCCTGATCCCAGCTGTTATTTATCACCACCTTTGCCACTAGTTCTTCCCTTTTCGTAAGCAGCAGGTCAAGCAGAGAATTATTCCCGTTTCTCCCCTCTAGCAGTGTTAGGAAATTGTCAGCAACACAACCAAAGAATCTCCTGCATTGCCCACATAACACTTTAATCTTACTAGAAACTAAAACAAATAAGGACTTGCAGATTGATGATGGTTGTCTTGATAGAGTTACTTGGCATATAGCTTTTATTCACTTCTGATCCCACGTTCTACTAACGTGAAGTTGTGTTATTTTATTTAAATTTTAAAAGATTACAATCTTATAAAAAAATACAGGAAGGCAAAGCTTCCATCCTGAGTGAATTTAAAACGAATCTATCAAAACAAAAAGTAAATTATGCTCATCACTGACAGCATTTTGGACCAATAAGGTATACACAATTTGCAAAAGCTCAGTGATTAAAACTCAACATCCAGCTTCACTAAAACTTGTGGCTGAAGATGATTTGTTACTTTTCTATCCTTTGTGCTCAGATTAAGTTCTTTTTTCCCCCATAGTGTTATTAAATAAAAGTTGTACTGATGGGGGTTTTTTTGACACACATTCAATATCAGACCAAAAATTACAAATTTTTATTAACAGAAACACCTATTTTTGTTAGGAAAAATACAAGTGTTTAGGTAAAAAACCCATTAGAACTGGAACAAAAAAAATATTTAAAAAAAGAAAAGCAAGAGAAATTGGACAAATTGGGTTGAATGTTCAAACACTTAAGCTTTACTGATAGATTCGTTATAGCAAGGAAGTTAAAAGAAAGCTTGTCATCAGTCTCACTGAAATCACATGTACAGGGAATTACAAAATTGCAAAAGTTTCTTACAGTGGAGAAGTTACTGTTCCAAATATTTTCAGGTGGCATAAATGAAAATCTGCCAGAAGTGTTGCCATATTATGACTGCACAGGTAATAAATTTCCTTATGTGATCGCCATGTAAATTAGCCCTGAAAACCTATTATATCAAGAGTCAGGTAGTTTTAATGGATAGCACTGCAGTAGTTGGCAATCATCTTAATTACAAAAAATTATGTGAAGAAAACCTAATTATAATTGCTACAATCAAGGGATCTATAGGTTTCACTAAAATTATCAATATGATAATTAACTTCTGGAAAGATTTTAAGTCTTTCTAAACTGGTCAGCAACAAAGTCTTGCCCCGTATCTTCTTATTTTAATGACAGACTCATCAGCAAATCCTATGGCATTGCACAGAAAAAGTGCAGTCACTATTCTCAGTTTATAGCTGTGAAAATCACTGTGAGAATTAACTTTGGCATTTTGAACAGTCCCACTTGAATCAATAGGTAATAATTAGCTGCATGGACTTCTAAAAAAGAAAAAAAAAAAGGCTTAGCATTGTTGAAGGACTAAATGGTTCGGTTTTGAAGGTCAGAGCTTCTTAGCTGTTGTAGTCAGAGGAGAAACCTGGTGTCTGGCTCTGTTTGGGGTGTCTCTCAGTGCTGTATGATCTATGTCTGGTGAGGAAATGGCACTGGCAAGAAATGCCATTTTTCTTATGACTACATTCATTTTATCTTTGTGCTTTTGCATCCTGGGTATCAGTGTAGCATATAAACTATTATCACTAATATAATTAAGTCCATAATCAGCTCCTCCTTTTCAACAGGTCAAGGTAAATACTTGCTTA
The DNA here is from genome assembly GCF_000687185.1 of Egretta garzetta. Lineage (NCBI taxonomy): Eukaryota > Metazoa > Chordata > Aves > Pelecaniformes > Ardeidae > Egretta > Egretta garzetta. Next base: position 627,431 of record NW_009258388.1, read on the forward strand.
GAACCATGAGGTTTTAATCTGATTTGCTCTGTTGCATCCAGAGTCTGCTCCTATTCCTTGACACCTTTCTGCCAGTGCCACATGCCTTCCACAGAAGGTCATGCTTGTGGAGTCTGCCTCTCCTGTCTGTCGTGCCAATGCCACAGAAGATTTTGGATATCAGCCTTTCATTAGACAACACACCTATCTGGAAATCCAGATAGGGAGAAGAACACAGGAGAGGAGTATTTCATGGAATATACACGACTTCTCTGGCCATTTGGTTTTTTCCCCCCAAATAATACAAAAAGGACATTGGTGTGAATACCTCATTCAAGAACCAGACTGTGTCAGCATTTGGTTTTATTGCCAGGGCCTAAACCAGCAAAATTAACTTGTTTAAAAACAAACTAAAAATACCAGGGTAGGAATATATCTTTCTTCCTAAAAAGACCACAAAGACACACTAATGAATTTCAATCTATATCCTGCACGGTTCTTTGAGCAAGTATGCTTTCTACTGGATATCTACTGAACTAAAGGGCTAGGACTGCCATTGCCTTCTATGACTATTTTTTCTTTTCTTTTTTTCTTTTCTTTTTTTTTTTTGGTAGAAGTAATTAGAATGTTAAAATCAGCTACACGGAGCACATAAAAAAACAAAGGACTGCCTAAAGATACTTCTTCCTAACATTCCCAACTGTTTAAATGGTCTTTTAATTCTCAGGGCAGCTTTTCTGGGGTTTTTTTGGTATCCTTAGCTATTATCTACTTTTAAGGTTGCATTTTTTTCTGTTTTTAAACTTTGCCAACTCGTTCTCAGTAATAAGGGTGCTGACATCTCATTACAGAATGAAAGGCTTCAGCACTACAAGCTTATTGACAAAGCCTTCATCACTGTAACCCAGATACTTCACCAGTATTCTTCCTATACATAGGCATTTTAGAAATTATGAGGTCAGTGCTAGCCCAGGTAAAGCCTTGATGCACAATTCAATGAAATCAATGTTTTAACTATTAATTAAAAAGAATATAACTCCTTGGCACCCTTTGGAGAATATTCATCCTGACTGAAAGTCTCATAAGTTGACGGAAAGCAATGTCAGCTTTGCATCCTCTGTCAAAACTAGGGAGAAATTCTTTTAGCCAAGACAGGGAAGCAAGGTGTGGTTTCCATACATTTATGTCCTGATTAAACACTGTATCATGATTTAGTTACTCTGAATCTGTCTGATCCAACAAGTTAAGCAGCTTGAGATTGTAATCATATGCAACAAGAAAAATGAAATGCAAATTAGCAAGTTATGAAGCTGATGAATACATAAGTGGTTGAGATTCTTTAGCTTGAGATACACAGTAGGTCGGATTAGATGATCAGAGCAACCCCCTCCTAGCTTTAATGAATTTATAAACACTGAAGCACAGAAAAAAAATTAATTTCTCATTTTGCTGTGGCACTAGACATTATAATGAGGGCTCATTTGACAAACTTAACAACTGTTGTCTTCTCAGGGAATGGCAGTGCTCTTCAAACCAAAAGAGAAATACGCACTGTCTCTTCAGTGACATTCAATGTTGGTCTAACACAAGGCATAAAAGAACCCTCCCAGCATTTTCCTATGTGTCTTTTCTACCTGGAAGTCAACTACATAGATACAGTTCTGCTACCGTACTTCATATAGCAGTATTCTTTGGGATTATTGAAAAACAGCAACAACAAAAAAGGATTAGAAGCAATTTCCAGGGTCATTTTTCTGATAATCACATTGAAGGACCCCTTTTATAAAGGTATTGAGTGCCACTGCATAAACAGATTCCTTTTAACCTTTATGGTCTCACAGAAAACTGTTTCATATTATGATTGCTCTAATGGTTAAGAAACATTTTCCAGTTTCCCCCCTATATTTATTCACAGCCAGTTTACACTTTTTTTTTTCTTTTCCCATAATGCTTTCTCTCCATAACATTTATCTTTCGATGTGCATCCACAGAGCAATTACAGGCTATTTCAGCCTTGCTTTCACTAAACGAAACAAGCTGGACCTCTCAGGGCGTGCTGTCACGGGCAGGTACAGATGCACATACAGTCCCTCCACCCATGCATGCGGTGAGCCAGGTGAGTCACTGATCCTGAGATCTCCTAGTGGTGTTAAGAAGCAGAAAATTTTGCTCAGTGCCAGCATTGATCTAGTGCAGTCTTGTTGTTTAGGAACAAGTGTGGGATTGCACGCAGACAACATGGACCTCAGGTCAAGCATTCATTCCTGTGATCTTTCTCTTAGCTGCCTTCACACCTGTAACAGTTTCAATTCATCTTCCCTTGAACAGGGGTGAAAAGAACTATGTGCCATATTCTATTTGAGGTGCGGTGAATGCTTTGCCTATGTCCTTCACAATTGTCATGAAAGGTAAACAAATAAAGAGAAGTGTCTGACCTGGTGTAGTCGTCCTCCACAAGCATGTGCTTTGGAATGGGTGAGTATCTTCCCGGTGAGATAGGGGCCAGGGATGCCTTGTACTCTAAAGTGCCATTGTTTCCAGAAGAGAGTATATGATTTTCCATTGGTGGAGAATAAGCTGGTGGGAAGAATACGTATTTCTAGTTAGCTGCTGCCAAGTTTGGTTAGGTGCCGCAAGAGCACTATTTTTTAATTAAGTACCAAGAACATGCTCGTTGCTGTAAATAACATCAAAACAGACAATCCTTGCCTGAGAGAGCTTAAAATGTAACAAGAAAGAATGAACAGCTAGAGTTTTCCTGAACAGCTAGTACTAATAATACTAATAATACTAAAAATAGTAATGCTGGCTCATTTACAGGGATTGACACTTTAGAGGGGCTCTGAATAAGAAAGGACAGTTTTGGAGACAGGAAACCTTTTCTTCAAATAGGAAGGAAATGTACCTAGGAGAGAATGAGATTAAAAGCACGGTCTTCTCTCTGGCTCCAGTATACAGCAATGGGAGTAATATAGTAAGGGGTCAATGAAGGATAAGAGCAGGAGTTATATGAATGGCAAGAATTATGTATGGTGAAGATTTAAAGCTGCGATCTACTAAAGGTGCCAAAATTCCCCATATACTTGAAATTTCAGTACCAACATAGATAGTATTTAGATCACAGTAAATCTGTATATTTAAATAGAAAATGGATACAAATCTTTTTGATAGTCCAGTCATGAAAATGACTGGACTATGCTGTCTGATTCTGGGTCTGTGGGTTTTGTTGGTTGCTTGCTTTTTGCTTTTCTGAAGTTACTGGAGATATTTATGACTGCAGAGATGTAATAATAGTTGTATTCAATCTCTGCTTAATGTAATTAGAAAAAGAAATGATAAATAGGAAAAACAATGATACGTGCTTCTGCAACGAGCTATGATTAATTTTCTCATGAGAAGAAAACAGCTAAACTTCCTACTGTTAGTTTCAGTCTTTCTTTCAGATGCTGAGATACAGAATGTTTCAAAGCAAAATGTGTCTACAGGGAAAGGCCATTACCCATTCTGAAATACTCTGAACATGTGGGTATAATGAAAGGTTCCCTGAGGATAAATGAATCTGTATGTCCCAACAGCCTGGGATGGGCTACTGCAAATCTTTTCAACCTTTACTCTCCCTCTGGAATTACGTCTGTCTTCTCATATGCTGCTGATCTATAATCTGACATAATAAACCACACTGTTTTAGAACACTTGAATTATTATTTTGGAAAGTATTACAAAGCGGGAGATTGGATGGGGACATTTAGCATTTTTGCTTCTTGGGCTTTGCTTAGATCCAGACCAGACTGCTAGTGAACCCCATGATTGCCATCTGTTGTAACATTTGCTAACTGGATAGGTATCAGCACAGTTGAGTATACTGCCTGACGTGCATGCTACAAAACCATCCCTTCTATTTTTAAGGAGCAGTCTGAATAAGGACAATTATGGATATTTAGCTTTCCCCTCGATTTTGTCAGTCCACAGTAGCAACACTATGCAAAAGTGCAGAAAAATTTAAATCTCTAGCATTTACTGGGAAAATCTGCCTTTCCTAGCCCTTGGTTGGCCTTAAGTGCTCCTAGCATTACTGTCAGGAGATCATGATGGGTATGGATCAGTTGCTGAAGCTCTTGTCAAAAATTAAACTGCCATCTTAGATGGTGCACCTGGTGCCTGTTGGTAGTTGAATCCAAGGCAGACAGGGTTTTTTGAACAACGAAATGAAGAAAGGGAGTTTTGGTAAGGAACTGTTTAGGCTAACATGCACCAGTGGTGTAGAAAGCTGCAACTGAAATGTTAAGATTGCTGTGAATGAAAAGTGAATGGGAATGCCTGGGTATGGACACCAGGGGGACTGGCAGGAGGGGCATTAGAATGACAGGACCTAAATTCATCAATAGGTCATCAATACTCAACTGTAACTACATGTAACTTGTCAGGATAGCCTACACCCAAAGTAAAACAAAACCTCAAGCCATTAAGAGATGATGGCAGAAGATAAAGACTGGACTGGAGCCTAGGACACTCAGATAAGGAGACAAAAGAGAAGTGAGTAAATCCTGAACACATGCATACTTGGGAGAGACAGAACATCCTAATTGCTGTTATCTCCTTAAGGGTACAAAAAACACATCAGCAAGGTGTTTGCCAACATAAGAAGGAGGTATATGTGTATGATAAGGACTCCGCAGCCACCCACCCTTGTACTTGGTCATTCAGGGAATCCTGGTGATGCCCCTGGATCTGTGTCTTTCTACCTGAATGCTGGACATGAGCCTAGATGATTTTGAGCATCTGGATAAGACAGCCTGATTGAAATCAGTTTGTTTTAAAATAAAATCATCTTCCCTTCGTATGAGATCCTGCACTGAGCTTTATTATATTGTTTCAATAACTTTTCCTACAACAAAGTATCCATTGACTGCAAGGACAAATAAGGCCTTGTCCTCAGTTAAAAAAATAGCTGATGAACATATATAAAGTTAATGGACAGACTGAGAATAAAGCAAAGTGGAATAGTAATTTAGGAATTGGATATACGCAGAAAATTGCATTTTTGTAAGTACAGCAGTGATTCTTACATTCCAAGTAAATATTTTATTCAAATATGACATATATTTGCCTCAGGCTTTTCACTAAAGTTGTACAAGACAGTTTGCTACTTGTTCCCATTTTTTAGTGGACAGAGGACTCTGCACTAGAAATCTAATTGTATTTCAAAATATTTGCATATCCTTATTACTGTAATTGTCACAAGAGTTACAGTTCAATCTGATCACTTGGGCAATGGCTAATTGGAATCAGCACAGCAGTACATCAGCTACATTGTTACTTTTGCTGCAAAAATACTTTAGCAGAGTTATATTATTTGTAATATTTCATGAGTGTAGCATACTTAAGGGGCAATAAATATTTCATTTTTGTAGCCTTCCAAGCTGTTTCATAAACTTTAATGGGGTACTTTGGACAAGCTATGAAAAAACCACAGTCATCTGACAAACTGGTATCTCCTATAAAATGAGTTGCAGAAGTCACTTACAGTGAGTAATATCTGGTGGGCCATATGGATCAGTCATGTAAATGGTGGTGGGCTTTCCGACTTTCAGATACACTACATCTGATGTGTTCTTCAGTATCGCTACTGCCTCTTCATGGGTAACTTCTTCTAAACTGTAATTATTTACCTTAAAGGAGAAATCAGACAGGTGAGTTGGAATGCAGATATAGGCACAAAAATGAGACTGCTTTGCAGTTATCACAATGTTGGGAAAAATGCGATAAACAAAGAGTACTGAAGATTACAGAAGCAGTATTGCAACAAGGTAGAAAATACAGTATTCTTAGCATGTGCATGTAGCAGTACTGATAATATCACAGAATCATAATGGGTCAAAATGGCATTTGGTCTGGTCAGTAGAAAAGTCCTTTGTGATATTCTGCTACCAGTATCATTGTTAACATAAAACTATATTTAACAATAATTTAATAACTTAACACCACATAATTTACAGAAACTACCCATGTTATTTGACTTATCAACATGAACTGTCCAAATTCACATCTTAGCATGCATGGCTGGGACCTTGGAAATACTTAACACCTCCATATCTTTCCATCCCTGATATGACATTGACCATTGAAATGAAAAGAGGTACAAAGTGGTATACAGAATCAGAGGCGGCCTGTGAGGCCCACGAAATGAAAAAGGGCAGTTCTGGATGCAGGAAAAGGGATTTTCAGTGTGAAGGTTTGGCAGTTTTCTGGGAGCACAGGAAAGAGACATTGAAAATGTAAGAGAACGTAGTACTGGTTATGTGCTTTACCGGAAAAGAAAAATACTGAACAAGAGAAAGGATAAGAATACAGGACTACAGATTAAATAGGGAAGGAATGGTGGCAATAAACCTTGCCTATATATGCTTTACTCCCAGAGAAAGAAAATAAAGAAAAGTGTCAGAAGTTGTTTATTGTAGAGGCATATAAAATTTATTTGCATATAAATCCACTATATCCGCAGAACATCAGCAATAGGTTGTCCTCCTATAAACAGAATAGTGAATGATCCCTGCCCCCCAAAAAACATATAACCTGAATGGAAAAATTATAGAGTAGAGGAAAGAAGTAAAGGAGGGTGTAGGTACAGGTTTCAGACATGTGGTGTAAGCCAATAGAGATCATAGAATATCTCAGGTTGGAAGGGACCCATAAGGATCATTGAGTGCAATACCTTGCTCCTCGCAGGACTACCTAAAACTAAACCATATGACTGAGAGCATTGTCCAGATGCTCCTTGAACTCCGACAGGCTTGGTGCCACGGCCACTTCCCTGGGGAGCCTGTTCCAGTGACCTACGTTTCATGGTGAATGTTGTATATGAAACATTTTATGTGATTTAAAGTGCCATCCTCCAACTTCTACAGTTACTGCAAGGATTCCTTGTAAAGATTATGCAAGATGGAAGAAAAAGTAGCTCCTCAACTATAATATGACATAGTACAGCTGTAAATCACAGAAAAAACCCCATATTTTCTAGGCAATTTAGTATCAGTAAATTGTCAGAGACCTGGCTGTTTCTACTAAGACAGCTACCACCAAAGAGTTTGGTATCTGGAAAGAAATCCAACTACTATGAAACACTGGGGGACTCTTCATACCCAACCAATCTCATCAGCACCAAGGCAGAATGATTGATATTGGGCAGTATCGCTAAATGTAAGGATTCTGTTTAAACTTTGTTCCTTTTGTAATTCTCAGACTTGGCTTTAAGGTTAATTGAAAGAGGCAATGACAGACATGTTATGACAATTTGACAGGAAGAGCAATGGTACAACCTAACACTCAGACGAGAGTTGCTGACACTGTGTGCTGTATTTTGACAGGTCTTCTATTTAAATAAAAATCTGGTACCTTTCTTCTATAAATTTCTCTGGTTTTCTTTGTTATGAACAGCAGTAACATTCATATGCATTTTTAATAAATAAATATCTTTTAAATTACTAGGCTGATAGCAAGAAGTGATTGAAATTCAGCCTTTCTTGCTTATGTATTTCAAACTGCCAAATACTAAAGATTTACACTTTCAGAAATACAACCGCAGTTATGCTTTACCTTTTCTCCTTCCCACGCTGTCTGTACATTGTATCTATCTTCTTGTGTTTCATCCTAACTGCAAGCTTTTTGAAATAAAGAAAACCTCACATAATAACCTCCCACTATACTGCTGCCGTAAATAAATGTTTTTAGTCAAAAAAAGTCACAAAATGAAATATCAGAGCGCTGTTTGGCTTTTGACTTTTGGGGGTTTTAGGAGTGTATAAAACCAATTAAGACATAAATTGACTTGTTGCAATTTTTTTCCAAAGTTTGTTTCCTGGAAATCTAGCTGATAAAAAGAATGGTTAGGACTGTTGTACTTCCATCACAACACACTTGGATGTCACAGTTGTGCAGTTGGAGGATAAACAGCCATTATAGAAGTAGAAAATATAGTATAATACGTATAAAACTTATATTTGCTATAACAGGTCCCACTCCTTATCTCTCTGACATTAACTTCACAGGATAGGTATTTTACCAACGCTGTGTACAAGTTGTACAAATCTTGGAGTTAAGATAAGAATTAAAGACCAAGCAATTCTAATCTAAGAATTAATGTTGGAGCAGTTATGCATTTTGTTTATCTTTATACACCTCAATATCCTAGAGACCATTGCAAAGTTTATGTACAATGACATTTTTTTCTCATTTCTAGTATATATAAACTTAAGTGTGCAAAATATTGTGGAAAACTGAAATTTGTAGAGCTGGAACTTGGCAGAACTTGGTAGAAGATAATGCATGAGTGAAATGAAGATACAAAGGAGAACTTCAGAGAAAAAGATACTGGAAGAAAATTTGAGGAGAAGAAAGGGGCCTTCAAAGTAAACAGAGCTCTGCTATAAAAAGTATTCAAGCAACATATAACAAAATTACTCTTCAAACTCATTCCAAATATATAGAAAATTAGAGGTTTCTTGTCTCTAGAGAGAACACTCCTAGAAAGGAAATTTGCTACTAAACAATTTTGTCCTGGACTGCTCAGTTCTCAGTAAATAAAAAATAAAGACAGACTCAATGTACATCAAGAGCTCAGGCTCTGGAATGGGCTGCCCAGGGAGGTGGTAGAGTCCCCATCCTTGGAGGTATTTAAAAGAAGGATAGATGAGGTGCTTAGGGACATGGTTTAGTGGTGGGATGGCAGGGCTAGGTTAAAGGTTGGACTCGATGATCTTAAAGGTCTTTTCCAACCAAAGCGATTCTATGATTCTAAGAGCAAACAAAGAAACAAACAAATAAACAAAGACATTGATTCATTCATTAAGACAAATCTTGGTGGTGCCATAAGGTCTCTTTTAAATGGGAGCTCTTTGAGGAGAGAAACCCACTTTCCTCAGTCATTGCCAACATCAATTTAGAATTACAGTATACAAAATATAGTAGGCATTTCCCAGTTTCCTTCAGCAGGTAGTCCTTGTTTGGACCTACAATTCCCATTAAAACTAATAAGTGCATGTATCAATGTCTCTTCTACTTTTTGATCATAAAATAATGATTACAGATAAAGACACCTGTATGTATTCTGAGATACAAAAATGAAAACCTAAATACATTGAGGAATTACATTGTTGAGCTCCCTAGATACTATTGTATGATGACTGTAGTATGCAATTTTTTTTTTATAAGGAACTCTCTGGATACCATTCTTCGAAACATCATGGCAGAGATGGTGATTATTAGGAAATATGATGTCGTAGTTGTTTTTTATGGTAAGATTTAGAGAGAGAGGAGAATCTCTCAGAATCTCCAAGAGAGACTATTTCTTGAGCTTTTGCTTGCTTCCATGAAAGATGTCTATTTTAACGGAATTTCAAGCACTAAATCTGGCTTTGTCAGTGGCTGTGGCACAGTCAATGCATAATAGCAAAGGTTTGCCTCCTGCTGTCATGATGATCTTAGCGGCGTACATAGTTTGCAAAAAAGGAGTTGAGTTAGGGGTAAAGAAGATAAAGAGTGGGAGAAGCACACAAAATAAAAAAATCAAAGTATATATGGCATACAACCCTCCGAGATGCTGAAACTTTCATGCAGAAGGGCTGCCATCGGAGCGGAATTGGTCGAACGGGTACTGCATGCCAACTTTCTGGCTCTCAGATGTCAACTTAAGTAGCAATGAATTAAGGGGGAAACAAAAATAAGGCAAATGTTAAAAAAGAGGTTTATCTGAGTGGTGAGTTTAGGTACAAGAGTAGGATTCTGGAGCCACAAAATGCTGTGACAGGAGCCAAAGGAGAGGAGTCAGAAGGAAAACAGGCATGAAGCAAAGTGGAGCTTTTCCATATACAGAAAATTCAGAAATGCAAACAGTACCTGAAGTAAAAAAGAAATTGGGAAAGCTATTTCTTTAAATAGACAGTATGTGATACAAAGACATACTGATATCTCAGGAAAAAAATAAGAGGAAGAATTAATATAGCAATAGAGAAGGAAATTAAAGATACAAGCCCAATCAAAAAAGCTATTTGAGTGATGGGAGAAATCAGTAAGAAATGTTGCCAATGAGATATAAAAAGACTGGGGTGATTTTTTTCCTAAACAACACAATCAAGGCAACAAAGTATAAACCTAAGCAAGAATTATCTTATTTGGAAATTTTTTTAGATTCATATTGGAAAGCAAAGGCACTGAGAAGTCTCTGGAGTGAAAAGCTTCGAATCCCCAAAATGACTGTACAAGTGCTCTGAAGAATAACTTCATTCACAGCAGCATAAGCTGATAACAGAATAAGGGTTCCAGAGGAATAGGTCTGTCTTTATTTAATTTTCTTTTTTTAAAGGGAATTCATTCCTTTCCTCTATTGATTTAGAGTAAGAGATATTTGATTCACTCAGTGAATGAGACAAAGAGCTTTTTACCTTGCCAGTGGTAATGTCTGCTTTTATGTATTATTCTACTTTTCATTCAGAGAGTGGATTTTCCTGAGTGAATCCCGAGTGAACATTTGCCAGTAAACACCTGCGACGTGCCAGCTGTAAATCTAGAACGCTGATGGCCTTTTTAAAAACTCACCGTGGTTTAAAAGGCTGCAAAAAATCAAAGGATTTTCAGTGCTGAAGACCAACCATTTGTCCTAAGGATGTAGATCTGTTGGGATTAACTAACTACTTAGAACCCCATGAACTCCTGAGTTAGTTGTACAAGTGCTGGACTCTGAATAGAAAGAAACTGGCTGTCTTCAGATGACACGGTCTGTTAATGCCTCTGAAATTAGCTTGCTTAGATTATTAATAGTTATGGGCTAAGTGTCCTTAACCAGAACTGCTCTTTGCAGAGAAATGCAAGAATTTGGGCTTCACAGACCCATATGAGACTGAGCAGCGGGCTTCAGGCTTCAAGCACTGTAGTGCATACACAGTGCAAGTGGCATTTCTCTATATTGGACCGTCATATTTCAATCCCAATTTATGCTGCATTTTGGTTAACAAAAATGTTTTCAAGGCTAATGAAGATACAACTGTGAAGGAACAACTGGATGAGGCTGTCATTAGAAGGAATAAATTGGGAAGCTTATTGCTAGGGTACCATCCAAAGACCGATCCTAGCAAATCTATGTTTGAATGCTAGATAAGGCATTGCAAGGCCAGAGTCAATGATGGCATAAGTCTGGCTCAGAGCCCAGCGCTGCAGCAGAAGGGACGCAGCCACCGAACCCCCGGAGCTGGTTCAGTACTTATTCTGCTCTCCACCTCGGAGTATGTTTTTTCTAGCGTGTTTCCTTTCTGCAGATCAGGTACTATCTAGTCACACTGTTTTATTCCTTTAAGTCAAACTGGGTAATGCCTGTACTCCATCAATTGGCATGGCAGCATGACTCTGGATCTGTGGGTCCACCTACCTGAGTGAAGAGTATGTGTACTAGGAGCGATCCACAGCAACAGAGGTCTGGATGATAGGACATCCATGCTATACATCTTTTAAGGGGGTTAGTTTGCATTACATCTACTCTGCTGACTAAAATGCCTGTTCGCAGCTGCAATGCAATGATAATTAGGAATGCTCTTGGACCACATTTTCTATTGCAGTTTCATTAAAAAGAATCCAATTTGTTTTCTAAAAGACCATCCCCCAAGACAGCCAAAATCACTTTAAAAGAGCACTTCTGATAAGAACCAAATGCTAATCTAGATGCATCTTAAATGATATGCTCTGATTACTTTAACACAAACATGGTCCTGCATCCATATACAGTCTGAAAGAAGCAGATACGTATCAGCAATTGTGCGATCACCACCCCACTGCAGCCCTATGAAACCACCAAACAATACCATGCCTTTTTCAGCACAGAACTGTGTAGAAAGAAATTTCTGAAAAGGAAAGTGACTCCTGTTTCTTCTTTTTGTCTTCAGCAAGAAAACAGAATCAAATTAAATCTCTTGGTATGTCAGTAACATCACTTTTCCTATAAGAATAAATAACCCCACAGAAGTCTGACCTCTCTGACTACACTGGACAAGCAGCACCAGGATATGGCCCAAACATGCAAGGCTACTTTGGCATTGGAGACAAATTTTTGAAAAACTAATAAGAGAGAAATTTTAGCTTAAGTTTTCTTGTAAAGCCTAATTTTAGAGTTTTCCCTGAAGAATACCTTGCTTCTAGCTGTTAGTGTTCTTTTGTACTAGTATAAAGATAGTTTTATGCTGATTTCTCATTTATCCATTCTGTAGATAAACTCTTCCAAAGTGAGATGATGGTATCAGATAAAAGAAAGTAATTATTATCTGAGATGTAATAAACCATTTTCCAGCTCTTCCTGATCGTCATTAACAATGACCTGGAAGAGGTGAGGAGCGGGCTCTCATCGCGTTTGTAGATGACACTTCACTGTACGGGCAAGACTGTATACTTGAGGGTTAGGCTGGAGGAAGGGGCTGACAAGAACTTTGTTCAACAGGGAGAAACAGTAAGTCCTGCCCTTGGCAGAGGCTAACCCCCTTCAACAGCACAGGCTGGGCACTGACAGCCTGGCAGCAGCTCTGTGGAAAAGTGCTTGGGGCTCCTGGTGGACAGAAGCTGTTCATGAGCCAGTTGTGTGTCCTGGAAGCAGAGGTCAACAGCATCCTGGGCTGTAAGAGCAGGAGCTGAGCCAGCAGATCCGGGGAAGGATTATTCCCCGATAGTTGCCTCTTATTAGACTGTAGCTAGACAGTGCTTTCAGTTTTGGTCATAGAACCATAGAATCATAGAACTGTTTAGCTTGGAAAAGACCTTTAAGATCCTCAAGTCCAACTGTTAACCTAACCCTACCATCCCACCACTGAACCATGTCCTTAAGCACCATTTCTGCCTGTCTTTGAAATACCTCCAGGGATGGGGACTTGACCACTTCCCTGGGCAGCCCTTTCAAATGCTTGACAACCCTTTCTGTGAAATTTTTTTTCCTAATGCCCAACCTAAACCTGCCCTGGTGCAACTTGAGGCCATTTCTTTTTGTCCTATCGCTCATTACCAGGGAGGGGTCCCCACACGAGAGGAAAGATACCAAAATGGAGCAAGTTGAGGGGAATGCTACTGGGATGATTGGGGTTGGAGCGCTGGCCTGGTGAGGAGAAGCTGGGGGATTTGGTTTTTTGCAGCCTGGAGAAGGGGCGCCTCTGGGGACAACCAACAGCAGACCCCCGGTGCTTACAGGAAGGTCGTCATGAAACTGCTAAGCTTTTCCAATTGGCATGTGGTAACAGGATGAGAGACAGCAGACGTGTTCAAACAACAGAGGGTCAAACAGGTTATGAGGAGAAGTATTTTCCTCATAATGCCAGTCAAGCAGCAGAACAGGTTTCCCAGAGAGGCTGCGCAAGCTCCATCTTTGGAGATTTTTGAGATTCATTTGGATAAATTCCTGAGCAACCTGCTCTGGTCCTACAGCTGCCCCTGGAATGGGTTGCCCAGAGAGGTAGTGGAGGTCCCCTCCCTGGAAACATTCAAGACCAGGTTGGACGGAGCTCTGAGCAACCTGATCTAGTTAGCAATGCTCACTGCAGGGGGGTTGGACTAGTTGACCTCTAGAGGTCCCTTCCAATCCAAAGCATTCTATGATTCTATGATTCCATGATTGTGTTAGCCTGTGATGCCCTGTGTGTGATTTCCCTTTGCTGCCTCTCAGCGCAAAGACAAGCAACCTAGCTGAGACACCCAGTGCAGTTGTATTCTCACCACAGGCATTACCACCAGCAGGAGTAGACATTACTACAGGCATTACCATCAGAATACAGCAAGGGAGTATTTTCCCCCTAGTTGTAAGTCTTCAAGCAGAGCTCTGGTGTGTTCCTTTCATATACACTTAGAAAAACCACTGGGTTCAGTTTTCAGTTTAAGCACCCATGCTTCCTCCAGTAATTTTCCTAATGGGCACCTCAGGATTATCTTACAATGGAGCATTTTCCTGTGCAAGCGCTCAGGATAGCAAGCCTTAAGTGCAGGCTCAGTGCCACCAAAACAGAACTGCATAACAAGTCCATGAATAGATTTCACAATAATCACAATGCTCAGTATTTACATAATACATCTTCTTAATGCTTAACACACTATTAGCAATCTGCATTTAATAACACTTGGGTTATCAAGCTGCAAAATGCTCAGATGGGACCTAATTGTTTTACATTTCAATATTAGTTTTGATTTTGCAGCATCTCTTCTATTACATCTTAAATTTTAATGCATTTGATTTGCATGTTCTTTGGGATCTGAAAATATTTCATACAAACTTATCAGAACACAGATACAAAAACGAAACAAGCCCCCCAGAAGCTGCTGAGAATTCCAGAAGGATGACAAATTCTGGTAAATATTATAAAGAAACGATGGAAAAAACAAAGATCAAGAAAGGATGCACTACTGAAAAGAAAAAAAAAAGTGTTCAAATATATAATCAATAATAAATCAGTGAAGCAGAAGTAGGACCGTATGGATGACAAGGGTAATATTGTGTTGATACACTGCCAAAAGAAAGTAATGAATTCTTTCACTCACTGTTCACAAAGGAACATGATGTTAATGCCATGAACTGACAGATACTTCACAAAGTAGAAGAGAAAAAAATACTGAAGGTACACAAGTTATAAAGAAATCAGGGTTTCTCGTTGGAGAGAACCAGAAAACATGGCTGTAATCTGCATGAATTTTAGAAATAGATTTTGATCTTGTACATTTATCTCCAAAAATGTAATGGTTAAGGTAGACAAAGAATAAGTTGACCAGGAATTTCTTATGCAACAGTGAAAACCTTGGTCTGGAAGTACAAAACTAGTGGAGAATAATGTTATGATTGGGGTTTTTTTGCTTAATTTTATATGCAGTGATAAAAGGAGATGATGGTAAGTAAAGAACTGGCCCAGACTGAAAGGAAAGGAGCAAAAAGACATTAAACACACTGAGAATGACCTTTGCTCATTTCCAGGAGTCACATTCAGGAGTATAAACTTGTCACAATGAAGAAACATCTATATCTGACTGCAGTGAACCGCAGGTTCAAGACTGAGAAGAGATGCTTAATAGACAAATCCTATAAAAATCTGGAAAGAATGAATTTACACCATGGTGTACAAAGTCATTATTTTTCTATTCAAATCCATCCTGATTAGATTACGCTGGAGATGGTTTTGCCATCTGTTTTGGGGTATTTTTTTGTTGGAAAAAATTAAGAGTAAGGTAAGAAAAATTTACAGATAACACAAAAACTGCGAGGAATTCTCTTCATGAAAAAAACCAACAGCTGAACCCAAGCAGATTTGCTACAAGATGCAAAATAACAAAATAAGATTCAAATTTGGCAAATACAAATATACATTTCTATAGAAAAATGAGTCAAAACTTCATTATACAACTTGAATTTTTCTGCGCTGAGAATCTGCAAAGAAGAAATGCCAATGAAATTGTAAGTTATATTTTCATTTTGCTTTGATTTTGATAACACCCTTTGATCCTTAAGCTGCTTTATCTATCCACTTGGGTTAATTAAAAAAAGTCAAAGAGTCACCAACCCAGCAACCAAGTGCCTTTCCAGTTCTGTTTAATACCCTGTATAAGATGAACGGTCATCTTCACATGCGACTGGAACACAGTGTCCCTAGCCACATAAAGGAAACCTCGATTAGGCAGAGTTTTGCAGGCAGCAAAAAAAGGTCATGGCAATTTTTCACTGCTTAGATATCACATCACCAGACAGAGCTACTGCAGTACATTTTTTTCCATGGCACTCATTCAAAAAATATTTGTCTACCTGCTGAAACCAATGCAAATGCAGTGACATGAATACAGCTTGGCATAGATTAACTTCTGCTGATTTACCAGGGTCAGGACTTCCCCCTCAACAATGAATTAAACAAACTCTGTGAGTGGGAAAGAATTATCTACAAGGAACAAGGTACTGGCACTGCAAATATCAGGAAGAATTTCATTAAGTGACATCCATCAGAAGAATAAGTACATTTCCTCAAGGAAAAAGGTGGAAAATGTATTTTTCTTGAACATCTATATGGAACGTACACATATAGCATTCCTCCGCATACAGAAGTGTAGGTAATTGTCCACTGACAGTGGCTACATGTGAGAGTTTAGTGGCATGTTTTCACATCTTTCAATTTTCTGAAAACAATCAGTGGAATCAGTACTGCCGTAAGGAACAGTTTGTCTAAAGTCTTCCTTTAAAATTTTCTGGTGCATTTTGACTTGTTGCTGATGTGCATAATACGTTTATTCTCTTCTCAGCTAAAGGTTTGTCAAAGTTGCCTTCTCTTCATAAAATGTTGGTTTTCCAGAGTAATGCTTTTTCAACTGCAGTCTCAGAAATATATATAAAGAACGGGAAAAAAATAAGATGACGGAAATAAAACTCAGAAATATTTTACAAGTTGCAATGGTTACTTCCAGTAAGATGTATGGTGGATGAAAGTCCTTATATGAAACAATTTTCAGCCAAATAAAATGTGATTTAAATTTGTCTTACTTACCATAAGAAGTCTATCTCCAACCTGCAACCTTCCATCTTTTTGCGCAGCTCCTCCATCAATAATCTTGGTGACATAAATGCTGTTGTCCCCAGGGATGTGTTGGTTTCCAACCCCTCCTGCAATACTGAATCCCAGACCTGGAGAAGATAAGGAAAACAAAACATTAGCAATACAATACATAACATTAAAGAGGAGTGCCAAAGTAGCATACATTTAATTTACTGTACAATTACAGTATTTTTTACAGAAATAAAATAATATAAAAGATATTTGTGGGGTCAGTACTCCCTCACTTTCCCTGGAAGATCAGGGATAGGAATAAATTAAGTAAATTCTTTATCAGGTACAATTATAGGAAGGTAGAGACAAAAATATTGAACTAGTGATGATTCTATATCCATGGCTTGTCCTCACCTGGGGCCAGTGCAGCCTAGGTCAAGAAATTATGGCATAACTTTTCATGACTAGTAATAAAACTTCGAAGCTTGAAGTTTATTTTGTTAAATATTGGTATAAGGTACATCATGGCCTATCAGAACAAAATTAAAGGTATTCTGATTGTCGACGCAATTCGAAAAATACATGGAGAGGTGCACTGCAGATTTTGCAAGTCTCTGTAGTACCACAGTGAAGGGTCTGTGAAGGTGAAAGATAAATGGTGTAGATATTTGGACTTAAATCTGCTTCGCATATTTTTGTAGGACACAAATATCTTTGGCTAGGGAAACATAAAATAAGAAAACAATAGTCCTTTGTACATATATAACTTCTGTTCAGTGATCTGTGAAATTCCTAGATAAACACCCAAAGAGTCAAACTTTGGAACAATGTCCATAATACATGCTGATACGATTCAGAATAACATTTTTATCTCTCAATCAGAGAAAAGACAGAAACTCCTGTGCTTTATTTCCATAAAAATCTACTTCATACAACTCATTTTTCATAGATCATATAGCTAATGGGAACTTCCAGCAGAACAAATAAGCTGTTCCTGGCAATAACATGCTTAGATTATTGCTTCAACCAGGCATTTCTGGTTTAGCTGTACAGAAAAAATAGTTATAGCTATTTAGAGAATAATCACTAGTTTTATCTATGAAATCTATGCTGTTCAGTCATTCTTAAAACAAACACGTTAGTAATCGCTGCGGCCTGAGCAGTAAAATGCCATAGTAAAAAATGAGTCACTGGGAATTTGGCATTTTATCACAAACTCACCAGCCTGACTGCTTGGACAATAAGGGAGAGTATATTTAATACACACGGGCTTTTTTAGCAGCTGTATGAGTACAGACATAAGCTTTTTTGAGTGATTTAAATATTTTATTTTTTTTTCTCACATTATTTTCATTTGATCAGTATTTTAGCTTAAAAAAGATGTGAGGTCAGATAACATAATGGACTATTTAATGGATAGTGCCAAAATAGCAAATCACAAAAAGAAAACTCTGAATTTATATCTCAAATTGCAGTATGACTTAATCAATTAAGATGACTTAACAATGCATATGAAGCTAATTCAGAATTATGGGATAATTAAAATAAAGCTTTATTTAATTTCCAGCTAAAGCTGGTGATCACTGTTACTATTTATGCGCTACTGCCGGAAGAACTACAGGGATAAAAAGATTATGATTTCTTCAGCATGGAAGCATTTGTTCATTACCCTGAGACTGCTAACAAAGAAGCAAAAAGATAAACTAATAAAACATCAAGAATGGAATTTTTTTTAAAAAAAATTAGTTGTCGACAAAGAGCAACGATTGAATAATGTTCCTTGGTGGCATAGTTATCATGCTTTTGACCCCAAAACCATCTGAATATGCTTCTATCAGTAAAGTGAAGATCTGAGAGTATTCCAGAAGGATGATGAGAGCAAATGAGTGGGCTGGACTGCGGCCAGAGAGCTTCCTTGAGCTCCACTGCTCACCTAGGGCATGACCTTGGGAAGATTAGGTTATGGTATGCTTCGATCCTCTTCTCTCCCCTTTATTAACACTGTATGCTTGTAAAGGGCAAGGTAATTTCTGGCCACATAAATGTTCTGTGTTTTGCGCAAAGGCGTTCCTAATTCAGCCTGGCCCTGCTGCAATATAAGCAAATAGCAGCACAGGTAATCCTTCCCATTTTCTGCAGCGCTGAGTGGGGCGCTGGTGTTTGCTGCTTGTTTGCATGGTTGTATCACAGCTGACATACGAAACCACAAAAAAAAAAAAAAAAAGCACTAGCACATGCTACCCCCCCATTACAAAAGTGAAGTTTACAATGATGAAAGGAGTAACTTTTTCTACTTCTCTAGCCAATGTAAAATGTAGCTGCGCTACAATGCTTTGTGTTTGTAAGCAGGGTCTGCCTCTGGGATCCAAAAAAACAACGCTGAGTATAAAAAGGTTTAAATGAGCAGAAGATGGGGTAATACTGTGGGGAGTAAAGGGAGAGTGGGTAGGAGAGACAGCTGAGGAGGAGAGAGATTTTCCACGTCTTTCCTATCAATAATAATTTAGGTTCATTGCCTAATTATATTTTCCTTCTTCAAAGACTTCTTCTTGAGAAGAATGAAGAATGGAACAATGGCCCATTTAATTTTACTTAAATGACTTTTGCTAATTGCTAGGGCAGTAGGAAAGCATACTACAATAAAACTTTTGGATAGGATTCATATGGCCAAATGACATCAGACAACTACGCTCATCATTTATGCTACCTTTATAATCAATGAAAATTCATTAAGGGCTTTTAAAGCATGATTCATTTCATCTCAAAGAGACATCTGAAAGAGATGAGATGAATCATACTCTTGGTTTGTGAAAGGCTGGGGGCTGGATGTGGGAAGAGGTGGGTGGGAAGATCAGTGCTGTAAAAGTTCACAACCTGAGTTAGAGTCTCACGTCCATTTAGACCGAAGACTTCTGTTTTGTTTTAAGACCTCTGAAAGGTTTGTGCACCCCTGGCATGGATCCTTCTTGTCACTAGATAAATCAGTGTAGTCTCATATCAGATCCTTACTCCATTTTAAAAACAGAATCATTCAAACATTTGGGAACACAGTAAGATAATGTTTTCTAAACTTGGTCTTATTCATTGCTCCATTGAATCCAAAAAATCAAACCAAACCAAAACCAACAAAAAAGAGCATATTTAATTGCAGAACCTTTGTTTTATTTACTCCTGTGGTTAGAAAATCATTGATCATTGCCATCAGAACATAGATCAGGATCTTTGAGGAATGCCCTCCCTCCCACTTTCTATTTTGCTAATGTGCAATCTGCTTCACAGCAACACCTCAGCCTGGACAGAGCATCCAGTTTCCTCGCAACAGGGATTAGATGGAGGATAGATTTAGAGTGGAGATAAGGAAGAAATTTTTTACAATGAGGGTGGTGAGGCACTGGAACAGGTTGCCCAGAGAATTTGTGGATGCCCCATCACTGGGAGTGTTCAAGGTCAGGTTGGACTGGGCTTTGAGCAACCTGATGTAGTGAAAGAGAGGGTTGGACAAGATGAGCTTTAAAGGTCCCTTCCAACCCAAAGCATTCTATGATTCTATGGTGCTAAGAAGAATGGAAGACTACTCCAAGAGGAAAAAGGAGGGAGAGCTGGATTTAATACTGGTGTACATCCAAACCATACTCAGCTTCATTCAAAACCACTGAAAAGAATAGGCATGTATAAGATTGGGTCGATGTGTAAACTAAGGAAGATTAATCAAACTCTTTTTCATTCCATTTCCACTGGATAAGTGTTTGTAAAATTCATCTGCCTTTGGGTTTCACAAATGCTGATCACTGATCCTGTGGATAATAATGTGTAATAGTGGAATGAGACAGGAGACATTACTGTTATCACAAAGAGGAGAAGGGACAGGGGAAAGAGCTATTCCATCACGGCTGGAAACTGCAAAAAAAATTGATATTAACAATAGTCAAGGATATTTATTCATATATTTTCCCTGGATTATCAGTAAACAAAACATTAAGATATTTGAAAGGGCGATGAAACCATAAAGAAAACAAGTTGCAGCCAAAACAATTCAAAAGCTTCCCACATCTCAATCATAGCTATTTCAGAAAAAGGTAACTAGTGACTATTTACATCTATTTTGCATTATTTGCTGCACCAGATATGTTTTAAATGCATTACTATATTAGTAAAAACATAAGTCCGAACTACTTTTATAGTAAAAAGTAGGCATGGAGGCTCCCCCTATGATTAGTCCAGCAACAGATGCCTCTGTGTGATAATAATAAAATCACTGTTTAAAACACAGGGGATGAATCACACTGTGGGCATATCACTTTCCAGTATCCAAAGAGGGATCCTAAAAGATCAACTGCAGCTAGATAATGTCACCTTTCTAATAAGAATTTAAGTTAAATGAAACTCTTACTCATAACCCAAATGGGATGTTACATTTTGCTACTAACCTACACAGAGAACCAAGTTTATTTTAAGCCAGAAAACAGCATGAGGATTTTAGAGGGTAAATCCAACATGAGTTTCACAGTCCTAGCTGTGTGACTTGCAGGTAGATAACCAAAACAGTGTGCCCTGAAGACATAAAAAGCATAATTCCTAATTGCTGGATCCCTGGATTTACCACAGTACGCCTTACTGCCAACAAAGTGACATGCTGAACACAGAGTAACGTGGTGAAGCCACAAAATGCATAGAACTCGTAATAGGAGTATCAGGCTAGAAACAAATGAAATACGAATGGAAATGTGCATGTAAGCACTAGAAGAAAGAAAAAAGGTTAGTGAAATTATGGGTATTGGCAATACAGAACATACCTAGCAATATAACTGAAAATGTGTTGTTTCTGTCAAGCCTGGACAGAATGTCTGGACTCTGTAAAGACCACAGCACAGGTGTCTTGTCAGCAGAAGACCCTGTACCATAACAGTGGGATGTTGGCAGCAAGATTACAGCGTGTGACATATGCCATTCTCTTGCCTGTAAGCCCAACAGGAAAGCAGATCATAGCGATAAAGACGTGTGTTTACTAAATGAAGAAAAACAGGCGATGAGCAGCCTCCTTGTCTAAGACTTAGAGACTGAAAAAAGAAATATTCAGTGTGAAGGACCACCCCATAACAACAGTGAACTCCTAAAGGGTATAAGTAATCTGTCCGAAAATTAGCCCATGGTTTCCAACCAAGAAAATGCCAAGAGATGTGGTAAGGGTTCAAAGTCCCATGTCCTTCATGTCACACACGAGTGAGCCAGACCACCTCGGCACATGCATCCTGGGGCTTGTGAGGATGTGGCTGAAATGAAGAATGACTGAAATATATGAGAGAATGAGCGTAACTGGGTAACTTATTTGGAGATTTCATGTATCAGTCTCCCTTTCTGTATGATCTCTCATTGCTTTTTGCCATGCTCATTTTCCACAGGTGTGAAACAAACTGATTTGCTCCAGAACACTGCATGAACTCAGATTTTCTGAAATTGTTTCAGGCAGCAAAATAAGATCATACAGCCAGAAAGTACCCATGCAACAGTGCAAGGCAATGAGGAAGCCAAACTGAGGTAGCTCCTGCCTTTCCACAGGCCAGACACTTCTACAACACTTAATTATAAAAAATACGGCTTTGTTTTATCTTTGAAATTACTTAAGCTTACAGTGCCAATATTTATATAGTCTCTTTTTTTTTCTCTGAAAGGGAGAATGGCATCAATGAGCCTACCAATGAAACTGTCAAACCTGGAGCAATGAAGTCCAAACCAGGTTTCTAATTAATCAACTTCCACTCGGAGGGAGGAAAGGAACATGGGTAATACAAAATGCTTTGACTGATATAATTTGATTGACATGTTTTGACAGGTACCACAGTTATATCTAGTGCTATATGAATAAACAAACTGAAACAAGGTTAATTATAAACAGAGGAGCAGCAGGGAATATCTCCCTCTGCCCCTTTTCTCAAGCCTTTTGTTGCCAATTTTAGTTTGCCTGGAGGAGAGATATAACACATATTTAAAAGTAGCACCCCCAAATTGTGGAAGTTTAATATGCTTGTTATAGCTGTGATTTAAGATTAGTGTTCATCACTGACAGCAGATTCTTTTATTATTTGGTACACACAAAACATAAATACATTACAAAACAAAAATTAAAATATGTTTCACAATAATTGTACGATGTTACAAGGAGGGACTGATCTTCCTCTACAGAGCTCTCTCTTTCCAGCTTTATTTTTCATCCTGCGAATCAATTCTTGAGAAACTATTAATCCCAAACATAGGAAATGTCACTTTATCTAATCTCATCCTTCGTGTTGTAGGGGTAGATTCAAATATCATTTTATTTGTGTGAGTTCTTTTAACAATTCCTATTCCCAACTCATGTGACAGCTTATACCAGAAGGACTTACTTACATGAATAAAATTTGACTACATTTTGTTCTGTGGTTGAAAAAGTCAGTCTAAAGTACAGTATGATTCATAAAACTTTAACTAATATTCATAACATACTTAAAAGCTGCCTACTTTCATTGTCATCATTTATTCCTGCTTCAGACCCTGCTCCCAGATCACTTCAGAGGGCTCTTTTTGTAACCAACAATTTATAAAAAAAAAAAAAAAAAAGGCCCAAGCCCCTGGTCTAACTGAGTCTATCATTATCTAGTGTTTCTTTCTAACAGCCTTGGGTTAAAAACTTCAAGCATCTTCCTTATTGCTTTGACATTTTTTTGCAGAAATATCTAGTGTTTTCAGTTATTTCCCAGTTGATGTCAGACAGAATAAAAATGATGTACAGTGGCACCAGGTAAGAAGAATATTCTCTGAAACCACCTTACACAAGGAGAAAATTATTGTCCCCTTTACACTGTGTCAGGCCTTCAGCTATTTACCCAGCAGTTGCTACACAGTTCCCTTGTTCTTGCCCACAGCCATTTCTGTAGTTATTATTTTCATTAATCCCTACATTCTGGCTACCAGCGCATCAACTTTTCACGCTACTGAGCCAACAGATGGCAGATTTCAGCACAGCTTCTACTGGGGTCAAACTGGAGAGCACACAGGCTACCTCCTGGCCAGCATGCTCATGAGAGATGCCATGAGTTTGGCTGTTGTGATTATACAGAAGGCAAAGAAAATCCTTTCCTTGCAAATGAGCACTGACTGCACAGTACCACTGACACGTCTCTCTGAGGGACTGGACCTTTCCAGAACTTCAGTGAGAGAGGGCTTAGAACTTTTCCATATGGAGGGAGATATTGCTCAGGGGGGTTAGTAGAAGGTAAATGGTAACATTTTTCATCTTTTATCTGCTTTTATCTGCATAAGTTTTAAACACTAAATTCAAATTTTTAAAAGCAATTTCAGTGAAATAGCTCTAATTTTAACTATTCTTAATTTAATAAAAAGAAAAAATTAATTGAGATTTAAACCGCTATAGTAACACAGTCTTGCTACTGAGCCCAGTGCAGGAATCTGCAGAGGCCTGTTCTCGCTGCTTCCTTGATATGCGAGAGAGAGAGCAGCGACAATGATTTCACACAGATTAAAATGTCTTCAATACCCTGGTGCGTATGAACATTCGTACCCCAAACAGCTCCCTGAAGCACTAGAGGCTTGGAAGAATGG
>NW_009258388.1:651655-678699 GCF_000687185.1 Egretta garzetta
CCAGCGCGCACCCAGGGGGCGGCGCCAGCCGCTGCTGGCCGGTGACCCGGTAGGCAGTGATAGTGGGCTGATTTCCCTGCCTTTGATGGAGAATACCTAAGCAGGTTTGCAGTCTCCTCTTCAAATTTTACAAACTGCTTAGCCATACCATTAGGAAGCATACCTAATTTTAAAATTTGGCTACCACGCTGCTACCTGTTCCAAAACAACCATGTGTGGGGATGTCCCAGAAAGCTCCCTGCCTAACATTGCTTTCTCTGAGCTTGCTCTTCTGCTGGAAATAGGGGAATGCCATGTGTTAAAGCTTTTCTTTGGACACAAGGGATTCATCAACATCATCTGAGACCCACAGAAATGCAGAAGAGTCCAGAATATGGAAAAAAGTCTTCTGGATATTTCAGGGACTTTTTTGCTGAGTTACTCCGCTCTGGCTTCAGAAGCAAATTTAAACAACAACTCATTCCCAACTGCTTTTTCATTCTTCTGGGCACCAAAATCAAACATTGCCGTTGAATCTATTGGGTTACAACAAGAAAGGAAGGAATTTGTTCTGAGGACACAGGGTTATATTCCTCAGCTTAAAAAAATTGTTTACATTTCTAGCCAGAGAAGAGATGATGGAAAAGTGAGATTATGATGCAAATGTTAACATACCTGCAAGGCAGTGAGTGCATGTTTAAAAACAACTGTGCTGTAGGTACAGTAGATGAAGCATTGGTTTTACATTATCATAACAGTAAACCTAATCTTTCTGTAATCTTTAATAAAGCCTTGAAAACACATCTTGTTAAATTACACTGCAATTTGTAGAAATTTGTAAAAAAATTCTCTAACATGTAAATGAAGACAATCCTTTCTTTTCTATTCAGTTTTGCAGTTAAATGTTTTTCCCATTATACATTTTTTGCCTGCATATATTTATCCCTAAAGAGACTTTCAGATGTAGTTCCCTTCAGATGTAGTTGAAAAGAAAGGAAACAACAAGCTAGGAAAATACACTTAGAGCCTCATTAAAAGTTGTGTTTATTCTATATTTTTACATTTATTCAAATTAATTAGGAATAAATTTCCCAGGAAACACAGAAAATGAGCAGTGGCCTAAGTGCACAAGGATTCTCAAGAATAGTTTAAAATTTGTCTTGAAAAGAGAAGGCAGTACTCCTAATTATTCACAATAAGCTGATTTTTAAAGCATTAATGAGGATTCATGTACACTGAAAATGATATTAAAATCACACTGTCATAATTTTACTAGCATAAGTCCAAGAAAGTTAAAGTTATTTCATTTTTGACATATACTGACACTCCAAGAGCAAGCAGTTCAGCTATTTTAGGAAAAGGTGCATGATACACTAAGTTTAAACTTTTCATGTTAAAACCAGTCAAGTTATGTTTTTAAAAAAGTGAAGATTAGTGATGTAAAGTAGATAAATCCAAGATCTGCCACTTAGGAACAGAATTAACTGCTTAACAATTTGATTTCTTGAAATGTCTTTTCCCTTCTCAGAGATATCATGGTGGGAGTCTGTTATAGACCAGGACCCAACCAGGATGAAGAGGCAGATGAGATATTCTATGAACCACTGGGAGAAGTCTCACAATCACTATCCCTTGTTTGAGTGGGGGACTTCAACTTACCAGAGGTCTGCTGGAAATACAATACAGAAGAGAGGAAACAGTCTAGGAGGCTCCCGGAGCGTGTGGAAGACAACTTCCTGACACAGATGGTGAGGGAACCAAGTAGGGAAGGTGTTCTGCTGGATCTGTTGTTTGTGAACAGAGAAGGAATGGTGGGTGACGTGATGGTTGGAGGCCATCTTGGGCATAGCCATCATGAAATGATAGAGGGTCCGATTCTTGGAGAAGTAAAGAGGCGGTTATCAGAACTGCCACCTTGGACTTCCAGTGGGCAGACTTTAGTCTGTTTAGGAGCCTGGTTGACAGAGTCCCTTGGGAGGCAGTCCTGAAGGGCAAAGGAGTCCTGGAAGGCTGGGCATTGTTCAGGAAGAATGTCTTAAAGGTGCAGGACCAGGCTGTCCCCCTGTGCTGAAAGATGAGCTGGCAGGGAAGAAGACTGGCCTGGCTGAACAGAGAACTTTGGCTGGAACTCAGAAAAAAAGGAGAGTTGACCTTTGGAAGAAGGGGCAGGCAACTCAGGAGGACTACATGGATGTTGTGAGGTTACACAGGGGGAAAATTAGGAGGCCCGAAGCTCAACTAGAACTTAATGTGGCTACTGTCATGAAAGACAATAAAAAAAGTTTCTATTAATACATTAGCAAAAAAAGGAAGTCTAAGGAGAATCTCCTTCCTTTATTGGATGTGGGGGGAAACTTCCCCCATTCAAGACAAAGGATGAGAAAAAGGCTGAGGTACTTAATGCCTTCTTTGCCTCAGTCTTTAATAGTCAAACCAGTTGTTCTTGGGGTACCCAGGCCCCTGAGCTGGAAGACAGGGACAGGGAGCAGGATGAAGCCCCATAATCCAAAGGAAAACAGTTAGAGACCTGCTACACCACTTAGACACACACAAGTCTACAGGGCCAAATGGAATCCACCCAAGAGTCCTGAGGGAGCTGACAGAAGTGTTTGCCAAGCCACTTTCCATCATTTATCAGCAGTCCTGGCTAGCCAGGGAGGTCCCAAAACCATTCCATGATTCAATTATTCTAAGGAGCCAGTTGTCCTAACTAGCAGCAAAGATACAGGTGAGGGGTTGTGGGGTACATTTTTAAGATTGTCCTATTCTGATCTCACTACTGCCAAAAGAGATAACTATGCTCTCTGCCCTGCTTTGGCCACACTTTCCCGCTGCCTGCTTTGTATTAGCAATGAAGATTTTCTAGCCAAATGGACTGGCAAGCTGAAAATGGCATGAAAACCAAACCAAACTAGTATGAATCCCAGACCAGGTGTATATTTACCAGCATCTACAGAGATGGCAGCAGTAACAGCCAGCAGCTGAGGATGGTGTTGGGTTCAGATGTCCTCTTTGCTGGCAGCATGGTTTTGTAGAAGACACTTTATTATAGAGTTGTGACTCTTAGAAGAAGAGTGCAACATTATCACTGCTACTCAGCAAACTCAACTTTGGGGGATGTGGCAAGAAGGAAAGATGCAGGGGCAGGAGCAAGTAGCTGAAGTGAGTAGGACAGAAATGGCTATTTAGGCTAGCAATGCACCTGAAAAAAATTCAGTAAAAATATGTCTTTAGAACACAAGCCCTGCTGGGAGGAAAGGTAACAACAAAACTGATCTCCTAAGCTTAAGAGAGAGAAAGATACGTTAGTTGTCATATGTTTGTAAAGCTCCTGAGAGCTAAGACAAATCTGACATTGCTATGGCAGAAGAAAACAGTGTAATAATAATGCTTATTTGGTATTTCTCCAATTTTTCCTATGGCAGATACACTGGTACTCTGAACCTCTCCTGGTTAGAGAATCAAATACCAAACCTTTAACTCACCCTTTCAAGAGAATTGCTGGGCTTGAGAGAATTGGATTTAACCACCTTTGGCTGCCTTGTGAGAATGTTTAATTCAGAGAGTAGCTATGCACATGGGTTGAAAGCAGTGAGAAACCAAATTATCTCTACTGTCCCATTTTTTTCTCCTAACACAAGTTTTTAAGGCAACTAGCCTCATTACCATAAATATGCTCTTATACCTATATTTATTTTAACTGCGTCTCCTGTTTAAAAATGCCATTTTCCCTTAATTAGTAACCAATAATCAATCATCTCTCTAACATTTTCATTTTGAAGAGCAGTATATGGAAATGGGATCAGCATGGCAGAGCTCGATCTCACTGGTGCAAACCATGAGAAGTACGCTTTCCCTGACTATCTCCTCTCTTCATCAGTCAGTTCAGATAAAAACTTGATTTTTTTTTCCCATTTCACCCACTACTCATGGTCTTAAATTTCACTTGACTCTGTTTAATTCCTGGTGCCACATAAATTCCGACACGTAACTTTTGATCAAAGGAACAAAAATAACATGCCGTGGCTCCTCTGCAGTGCTGAGACAAGCAGGCAGATACTGAAACCTGGAATGACTGCACTGAGAAGATCCAAAGAACCTGCTGCTGTTTTACATTAGATATTAACTTGGGTTCACATGCTGAAATACGTTCACTTTCCATGCACAAAGTACACCGGTTGTTTCAGGCATAGGAACCAAATTTACGCTGACAGTCGATCATAGTTTGTCTGTCATTAACAAGTAGTACCTACATAATTTTCTGCACAAATTACTGTAATTACTGAGTGCAGCACAAGTTATTTCACCTCCTAATAATATAAATGAAAAGCATTTGTTCCTGTAGATGTGCACACCAAGATGTCTTCTAAAGTAGTTATTACTTTTTGATGAGATGTTAATTTTTGTAGGTCATGGTACTATGTAAAGCTGTGCTTTTCCTGCCATTTTTTTTCTGATCAAGATTAATTCTTAAAACCTACAGATTTGACACGGGAGATAACTATTCTAATTCATGAACAAATGTTATTTGCTTTGTATAACATTAGGTGATATATCTTTAACTGAGTACGGCTGGGTCACTGCTTTCCAAGTTGGACGGCTCTTCTAGATAAATATTTAATAATTTTTCACCACTAAAATGGAGACAGAAGGAGCAGTCTGTCAGTTTGGGATCTGTTTAACAACCATAAATATCAGGGAGAGACTCATCAGTTTCTTTTGTTCGTCCTCCATCTGATGAGGGGAATTTTGTGTTATCTTCTTATCCCTGTTGCAAAGCTGAACAGATACTTTCTTGAAAAGCTCTCTGCCAATTATTTTGAAGCTTGAAAATACAAAATGAAATCAAAGTTCATCTTGTAGCCTCTTATCTATTTGCAATCAACCCATAAATAATCTGTCACCCATTCAGTTACTTCCTTTCTAAAAAAATACAGAGAGAAATCACGACATACATTTACAAGTAAATTTGTTTTTTATGTAAAGTGATTTACAGAGCTCTGATGTTAAAAGTTTACAAGTATATAAATTATACAGAGAAAGAAAAGAGATGGTGCTTACTGAACTGTAGTAATAAGGTGAAGACACTCTGATAATGGATTCATAAGTCATTGCACTTTGCTTTGACTCTTTTTGCCACCCTGAAACTGTACTTTGCTCCCTTAGTTCAGTTTACTGATGGTGCTTTCTTGCAATACTCTAAGAAACAAAGTGAAACAAAAATGTTTTATTTGCAAGTGAGAAGCACCCTGTGCTCTCACAGAGTAAACTGAGTAAATCAGACACTTGTGACTTTATAAGAAAGATGAGCACAGACTGTTTAGTAGGGCCTGCAGCAACAGGACAAGGGCTGATAGTTTTAAACTTGATTCAGACTAGACACAAGGAAGAAATTTTTTATGATGAGGGTGTTGAAACACAGGCACAGGTTGCCCAGAGAGCTGGTAGATGCCCCATCCCTGGAAACCTTTGATGCCAGGTTGGATGGGGCTGTGAGCAACCTGATCAAGTTGAAGATGTCCCTGCTCATTGCAGTGGGGGTTGGACTAGGTGACCTCTAGGAGTCCCTTCCAACCCAACCTATTCTATGAGTCTATGGTTTCTCAGAAATCATGCTAAATATTTGCTAAGGGAATGGTACTCTAGTATACATGACTAGAAAGATAAAATGAACTCCTATTTGAAATCTGCATTCAGAAATACAGACTTTTTCAGTGTGGTCCCAGACCATGAAAGATTTTCTAAGAGCCTGGGCTTAGCAGTGTTGAGACTCAGCGTATAACACTAAAATGTGATTGCTTCAGCCTGAATTACACTACAGATTTTCTCTGAGAAAGAGTTTCCCTGATATTTTTCATTTGGGCATTTCATGAGATACAGTATAACAGAAGACCCTGCTATTAGTTTCTTGAGGGGTTCTATCTAATAGGGGTATTAACACGGCCTTTCCATCAGCTACGGCAGGGGTAGGATGTAGGTCTCAGTCTCTGGGAAGCATGTACACAGAAGTCCTAATGAATAGTCAAACCCTGGGAGAAAGAATGAATGTACTAATGTGTTGATTTATTCCCAGACCACTTCTGGGTCACGCCTTGGAACTTTTTAGGTAGCTATTTGGATGAAAAGATTCATGCCAATGAGATCCACAAATGTAGAACCCAAAGCCTGCAAGACTGATTTTAGGTGTAAAGAAACCCAGCTCTGCTTAGAGCTGGACAAAAGGTTTTTATATGAAGTCGAGACTTCGCATTAAAAGCCTTAGCGCAGTCCAAAGCAAAGGAGTCTTGACAAACCTCCAAATACTGAAACCTGCCGTGACAACAGTCTTTGGTGAAGAACCAGCCATGCATCTGACTAATTTATTCCTAAGGAGCATGATCCTGGCTTGAGCAACAGAAAAGTTGAAAATCCAGAGGAATCCTAGCTGGATGTGAGTAAACAAATGCAGACTGAGACAGCAGTTTATCTGTTTTAGTATTCATTAATATTTTCACCTGTGGAGAAGTTTCTTTTCTAAAAATGTTTATCCCTCCTAGCCACAACTAAAGCAAAAAAGAGGGAGATCAAAAATACTATATTACTTTTGAGGACAAGCAAAGGAAATGTTTGTGGTTTTGTCTAGAAGACACCCTCTTCATTAAATCCTGCAGGTGCAGGATTTAAATAGCCTTATGTCTACTGTTTGTCTTCATACTGAAGTGAAATGACAAAATTTTGTTATGATCACTGAATCTTGGGGCTGGATGAAACTCAATGGATCATTTACTCTATCTTCTCGACCTGAGGCAGAACCAACTATAGTTGCATCACGGCTGTCAAATGGCTGTCTGGCGCACCCAGATATTTCCCATGGTACAAACTTGGTGACCTGCCTGAGAATCTATCGCATCACAATCCTCACTTGTCCTAAATCCAGTCCAAATCTTGTTTATCATAATCTGCCTATTAATGTTTGTTCCACACCTTCCCTAGAGGGCACACAGAGCAAACTCACTCTTCAAAGACATGCCGCAAGGGAAGGAGATTGTTATCAGGGGCCCATAACCCCCCTCTAAGTCTTTGGTATTTCAGATAAATGACTTCAGATCACTCATTCTTTACATGTAGGATAGGCTCTTTAAATCTCTGATCATTTTTACCGCTTTCCCCTGGAGTCCCTCCAGCTGGCATACACCCTTCTTGAAATGGAAAGCTCAAAGCTTTACCTGTGAAGGATGAAAGGATTGCTCATAGGTCTTCTAAACCATACCTCAATTTATAAATCCCAATATGGTATTTGAAAGTTTCATCACAGCATGATGTATAAAAGACAAAATGCTACAGTTAAGTTCTAGATACTCTTCTACAGGAGTCTTTTCCTGACAGTTGTCTGTTAAGCACTATCTAGTAGATTATTTGACTATTTCTGCTGAAAACACCTTGCAGTTGTCCCTGCTGAATAACACCTTTGGGTTTTTTTGGACCACTTTCAGTGTTAAACCCTCCCAGCACATGGTGTCTTCTGGGGTTCTGAAAGCAAACTGATGGCTTTATAGTCCCTTGACTCCTCTTGTTCACTTCAATGAAGGTGAGTTTTCTGCTTACCCTTTACAGTTTTTCACTTTATCTTCTCCATACAGGTGTTCAAACCCAACCATTGTCACTACTCTGATTTCATCCGCTAAGTTTTGGTGGTCTGGGATCAAGACTATCAGGACATGCAAGTGTAAAAATATCTAAAATATCTAAAAACTTCTTTAAGTGCTTCCAGGCCTGTTCGTTCTTTGTTTGAGGCTGAGGTCTTGTCCCACTGTTGCTGGTTTTAATCATGATGGCAACTTTATCACAGATGACCTTTCTTTGTAAACTGATGCCAGCAAAAAGGTAGACATTTTTTATATCTTGCCTCGAAAGCACCTATCATCTTGACAGCTCTCTGTAACTACAAAGTACATCTCTCAACTACAATTATTTTCACTGCATTATGGGGGGGATGTGATTTGCTGTAACAGAATTTTAAAATGTTATTTAAAAATAACTTTCAGAAAATTTGGCTATGGCATTTGATAATCATTAGAATTTAGAAATTATATACATCTGACCTACTGACTATGGATAAGATTCATTCCTGACCTACCATTTACATTGAGTTCATTTTTCAATTACAGTATATAAAATGCAAATATGCCTACGCTAAACAACTTTATTAAATTATTTGCTGTAATTTTATGTTTCATCATTTCATGTCTCTCTGTTTGTTGGAGTGGCTAGTGTGTCTTTCTATTAATTTCATAGTACACCCTATACACTGTTTTGTATAAGAAACAAAACAAACAGAAAAACCAGAGCACAGTTTAGGGGAAAAAAAGTCTATTATGCCCTTATTTGCAAATATTACTTTCCAAAATAAAAATGTCAAGCATGCCTTGAGGATATTGTTCCTTTAGCTTATGCAATGTATCTTTTATCATATCCCAAAGACTTTTTATGTCATTATATCCTTTTTTACATTTCATTCAGCTCCAAGGTCCTGCTTTGCAACTGTTTCTTCCTGTCAAAGATAATGATTGGACAAAATTGGTTCTAAAGAATCCAGGAGCAGGCCTCTTATTTGTTCACATAAATCACTACTCAAAATTCAGAAGCCAGCATCCCAGGTAATGAACAGAGCTTTGTGCTCTTGGAATGTTTTGGATACAGTAGCTAGTGTTCCTGGTTTCACAGAAGGCTCCCTCCACAGATATAATTTGCTTTTTTAAGCTTTCAGGGTTGCATTTGTCTCAGAAATGAGACACTAAAGACATAAGCATTAAGCTGTCTCCTTGCTTTCCTCATATAAAGTCATCCAAAATGTACCCTGAAGAGGTCACAGGATTTTTTTTTTTAATCTACCAAGCACACCAAATGCTTTTTATTGAGAAAAACATATCTCCTTGCCATTGTCCCAAGTGGCAGAATTTCTGAATGAAAAGGTCTTAAATGAGTCTCTACAAGCAAAGCAAAAGAAGTGATACGCTCTCTCTTCACTGCCCACTTGAAAGAAGAAGAGTTGAAGAGCAGCTGTCTATGTGTCTGGGAGCACAGGTCTTTGGCTTCTGCAAGAAGCTTGAGCTCGCTGAGTTAGCAATATAGGAACCTTTGCTACATGTCCAAATCCACTTCTGTTGTACATGTCACTGATGCGACACAACCTTTAGGGGTTGGACTAGATGACCTCTAAAGGTCCCTTCCAACCCCAAACATTCTATGACTCTGTGATTCTATGCAGTACTAGAATGTTGTGCGCTGGAGTCCCAGAGTCTGGACTTCTTGGTCTCATATCTTAAGATGGCACAACTGGAAGTATGGTCATTTGCACAGACCATTTGTTTCATGGCAAATGACAAAGGATCTTCTTCCATCTCAGATCCAAACAAAAGACTGCCATTTCTAGGAATTACTAATATAATATTTAAAGAAACAAAACAAAAAACCCCTATGTGATGAAGGAAAAGCAGTTTTTCAAAACTGTTGAACAAATGGTCAAAAATAGCAAATGGTAAGTTAAAGATAAAGTACTATAGGGAAATTTCTTTTTGCCAAGTGTTAAGATCTAGTTACCACTTTTAGCTGTCACGTAAAAAGAACCCAAGTTGCATTCTTTCTTTTATTCTCACTAAGATTAACTACAATTTTAGCTAGAATTCAGAATACTGAAAGCAAAATGAGGATGACAGACCTGCAGAAAGGACTAGGATATAGTACTGGAAACAGATGAATGACTATTTCCAATTAATCACTTTGGTGTCTGGCTTCTGACTAAGCCAGCTATTCCCTTCAGATGTTCAGAGATGCTTTAATGTAGCTTCTTCCTTTTTTTTCAACTAGTGGAAACAAAAGAATAATATTGACACTCTAGAATATTTTTTTGAATAGGCTGCAGACTGACATTTTATTTACCATATCACCTGAACCTTTAAAGCTTCACCCAGCTTTGTCACTCCACAATGATCAGAACCTCTAATGCCTTTCTCAGAAGACTTAAAATACTGTCTGCCTGTGCTTAGGATTACAGAAAAATATGAGACAAGAACACAAGTGAAATTAATAGCTAGTGTTCTCAAAGCTATAAAAATTTAATTAAATACAATTTATTCTTTTAAAGGTGTTTTTCATGGCACTGCAATATTATGCTGATGTGTGTTGTCTTCCAGACAGCAGATTTCTTGAGAAAGATCTGGACATCTAAAAAACTATCAGAAAGACAGAACTTGCTACATAGATAATTAACTGAACAATAAAGGATGAAATCACCGCTCTGTAATTTCACCTGGTTAATTTGCACATTTGGCTTTATATTCAAAAAAGGATGAAGCTTTGCAAAGAAGCAAATACAAGGATTTTCAGACTACGTAGTTGCAAGTGACAGATGTCGTGTCAATGACTGTATTCCACACAGGACGCTGAAGGCTTAATACATCTTCTGGTGCATCAGGATGTCACATCAGGCTCACAGCGATTGCTGTCATATAATTGTTTAT
Source organism: Egretta garzetta (assembly GCF_000687185.1). Taxonomy (NCBI): domain Eukaryota; kingdom Metazoa; phylum Chordata; class Aves; order Pelecaniformes; family Ardeidae; genus Egretta; species Egretta garzetta. The sequence continues at coordinate 662,134 of NW_009258388.1, forward strand.
TTATTAAAGTGGTGAAAGATCAAGCATAGTCATTCTCTAAAACTTACCTGAGGAATTTAGAACAAGGAACACAAGGCCAAGAAAACTGCCACTCCCTAGAAAATTCTCACTCCTCCACTAAGAAAACAGAAAAAAGATATTGGCCGCCTGTTTACAGAAGGAGTTCTTTCCACACCCAGCCCAGTAGTTTAGCAAATGACGCCATTCTCCTTCCTCAGCTTTTGATTTATTGTGTATCTATCTGGAAATACTGATGCGACAACATTCTGCTACACTGTCTGCTGCATCTCCTCCCTCTCTTAAGTTGGCCTGCGGAAAACAGCAATGGCAAACGTAATGAAAGGGAACTTCTGTAACTCCCCTTTTAATTCTTACACAGCACTCTAGAATGGGGAGGGAAATGATGAAACCATTCCCTGACCCAGAAATTTATAAGGTAAAGGAAAAAAGGAGTACAAAGGCATGCTAATAATGGCAAAATTATGAGACTTAGTGTAATTACATTACATTTGGTCAGGAGAAAAATTTAGAATTGGAAAAGAAGTTGGCCAAGATTCATTGGGAATTTGTGTAACCAAAAAATAAAAAGCACTTAGTTGTGGACACAAGTCCTTGGGATTTTAAAAAATGACACAGAGAAAAAGGCAGCAGTGCCAAATAGCATCCCAAAGCACAGACATCAGAGTTTTCCATATACGCCCAAGACAAAAAGATGTTCCAAGAAACTTTTCAGCAGTGCTCCGGAGATAATTATGTAGCTGGGAAATCCATTTAATAAGCAACTTCCTTTGAAGCATTTCCACAATGACAGGATAAATCAAACACAGAATTTTTAAATGGTCTGCTTTATTCTCACCCAGAAACAAGCCATATGAGCCAAACCTGGAGATACATCCATTACTTATCCAACACCTGAGCGCAGAAATTAAAAGCCCTTTCTCTCTGTATGGGTAGAGGAAGTAGACATCTTCCTCCCCTCAAATTTCCAGTGAGAGCTTACAGAGTTAAACCTGCCAAGGTGACAAGAACAGTAATAGAGGGAATCTAGCAAGTCATGCTAACTGCTCTTGATTCTCAGCAAAAGCCACAGAAATAACTTTGACCACAGCAAAAAGATTGACAACTTATGACAGAGAATGATAAAAACCAAGGTCATGCTGGTACACTTGCTGTCCCTAGTCGGAGCTGATGAAACTATCTAGGCAACTGGATAATAATACAAAATTCCTACCTATTTCAGAAAGGACAAGCACAGAAGATTTTGTCAATTGAAATGTCAATGGTCTACTTAGCTCTAAAGATGGTTGAATTTGGTCTGACGTGACAACAATTTCATACCACCATCTTCTGCCATTTAACTGCAATTGTAACAAACAGGATGACAGATTTACTTTCTTTCTCCACTGGAGACAAAAAGAAGCTAGCCAAAGCTCATTTTTCTTGAAACAAAATCTTAAGCTTTTTGGCATCCAAGCCTACCTGCGCATCTTTCCCTGTGCTGCTGCTTTTGCTCTGTTGCAGCCACAGTTCGTTAAGATGAATCGTGTTCTGCTGAAGCTGCCTCATCAGTAAGTATTGCTGAAGCAATTGGTAATGATCTTAATGTGCAATGCTGGATTTTTATAGCCATCTCAATTGGCTATTAAAATACAGCATTGCACTTTGAAATTGCCGTTGCACCACTTCAGAAATAGTTAGCATGATGGAGCTACAGCAAGTACTGTTCATTTCAGTAGAAATCTCACTCTTTGTGAATGATTTTTGGAAACTGATACTTAAAATCTACTATGAGATTAGATGTTCATTTTGCATATTAACCCAGGATTGTTAGAACTGCTTGGAGAGTTCTTAAGAACTGAATGGTTTTGAGGGAAAAACAAAACAAAACAAACAGATTATGTATATGAAATTGCTGCACAGTCTTCCAAGTAATTTTATTTATTCCTTTATTGCTAATAAAAAATGACAGTGAAACACAAAAGTGGGAAGTCAGAATGATCATGAAAATCTAAGACTCCAAACAAGTGAAATCCTGCAACTCGCAAGATAGCTCTAGTTTTAGGTGAGACAACCAACCAGATGGTTGGCTTTTGAGTTCCATTTGAAATTATCCTTGTTGATCTGGAAAATCATTACTCTATGGATTGACTACTTAGCTCCAGAGATGATTGAATTTGGTCTGATGTGAAAACATTTTGATACCACCGTCTCCTGCCATTTAAGTGCAGCTGTAACAAAACCCATGGCAGGTTTCTTTCTCCACTGAAGACAAAAAGATGGTAACCAAAGCTGAAATAGTAGAACTGAAGTGCTACTCTAATAACAGTAATTATTACTATGTGAGATTACAATAAATAAGCACTACTTTTCTTCAGGAATGGAAGGAACCACTCTACAGAATGAATGTTTTTTAAGAAATATTTCATATGTGGTAATATATACAAATGAGATGGCAAGTTTGTAGTGACCAAAAGCAGATAATACATTTAATATTTTATTTGTGCCATAAAGCAGAACAGGATAATAGCAGCTGTATGCAGATATCATCACTTAAATTAAAGAACGAGATCCTCAGTCTGTGAAATATGAAGGTGCAGATACAACCTACCACTTTTTCTCCATCAGGCACTGGCAACACTAATATGTCAAAATATTTTTGAAAGACAGCAAAGGCTTTTATAGCACTATCACAGAGCTTTCTAATTTTATGAGTTTCAAGAGAATACAGCTTTCATGTGATAAACTACGCAGATACTCACATATTCTTACATTAGACGATCCTAGCCTGCAGGGAAGTCAGGCCTTTTAGTGATGTTAACTTAGAAATTATGGTTTTGAATCACTATCTTAAAATTGGAAAATTATGTATTTGTGCTTGACAGAGCACTTCCTGCTAATTGGATGAAATGTGAATCCCCTCAAGCAAAGAGTGGTCTTTTAGTTTCAGTTGTGGTGGTTTTCTATTTATACCTGTAGTAAATGATAGTGTGTTACAGTAATATGAAGTGAAGCACTTTAATTAGAGTTGAGAATCTAAATAGTTTGTTAAATCTCGGTTTGCAAAAGTTTGTCTGCTTCCTCTTTTTTCTATAGCTCTCTTTTTAAAGTTTCCCCATTTTGCTGTGTTTTAGATCAGGACTCACAAAAAAGCTCACGGTACAGAAGGAGAAGACTGCAAAGCAGAAGTAAATTCACAGCTGATGAGATCATAAGACTGAAATTCTTAAAAGACCATAAGAAAAGGTTTCGGGTTCTGTTCAAACTGTGAAAAAACAATTTCCTTGAAAGAACTTTGGAATATTTCTTAGTGTGAAATAAAAAATGTTTTGAAGGTTTCAAATGATCATAAATTAACAAAACTTCGCCTATTTTTTCATAAAACCCCCTCTCCACAAATGCTAAAGACAATATTTAGTGTGCCTTAAATTAAAGAAAATAGGCCAGTAGAGTAGTAGAAGTGATAGCTATATTAATAAAAAAAAAATGTATCATCATCAGTCTGAAGCAAGGACTTGCAATCAGTTATCAAGCAGCAAGATCTGAAAGCTCTCAGAGTACTCTGAAATTGGGAAAGACATAATTTGGGTTCTCTTTTTGCAAAAGCTCCCTCTTTCATTTTAAGTGCTGTAGCTATTACCTGAGATAAAAAGGTAACCTTTGGCTTTGCTTTAGTAGATAAAATGATAAGATTTCTCCTTTCCTTACTGGGTGCAGAACTTGTAAAAGTTAAAACCCCCTTCTATTTTGCCGTTGTGAGTTGAACAATTTTTTAGCAGACATTTTAAAATACACGTAGTTCTACTGTAGTTTTCTGACTATTTCAGTTGTCACTCCAGCTGGGATGCTATCTATGTAAGAGAACACAAGATTTTTCCAATAAGGTCATCAATCCAAACTAAAATATGTCAACTTCTATGAAACAGAAGCATGAACTTCCATGAAACTGTAGACACTAATGGAGTAGAGAACATTTCAGTAACAATTCAAGGTAAATCTACAGTGAAATCATACCTTATATTGATGGTGAAAATCTCTGCATCTTCTCAAGAAACTTCCATAACAAATCAATGGGTCAAAAAATATACTACTTAAAACATACTGGTTCTTTTCTTAGTATAGTAAGAAAGCTTTATTACTACCCAGTGACTTTATTCAGTGTCATCAAGAATAAAACAAATAGTTATGTGAAAAGGACATTTACCACGTGCTGCATAGTCACTTTGGGCCAGCACAGAAAACAATGAAATGGAAACTCTGGAACTGGTTATGCCCAATGACTTCATCTAACATTTAGCTGGATATACATAATTAAAACAATAAATGTGTATTATGCCCTTTTTATTCATCCCATCTTATTTTTGAGTATTTTATTGAGATGTCCAGTTTAGGAGCTTAGTCTTTGCTGATTAAGAGGCAAATTAAGATAAGGAGGACAGCCATCCAGAGAGGGATGGAGAATTGGGCTGAACAATGCTTAACAGATGCATTAATTTCTAATTCAGAGCCCCCAAACATAATACACTCCGAATGGATTAAATGAAAAGTCCTGATATGGCCCTAATTCTGAGGGCAGGAAAGAGTAGAGGAATAAGTGCCCTGAAACATATTTTGTTAAGTGCCCAAAGCTGGGTGGGGTCAGCCTGATCAAAATTTATTGCTGTCTGAATTCACCAGGAATGGGAAAAAAGCGTGCTTAGAGACTGCAGAAAAGAGAAATAGCTGCTGAGCTGCCCCCAGCCTTTTCTAGCCATCACTGCAAGGATGCGATGCAGTGCAAACATGGCAGAGATATTTACTACTGAATTATCATGAAGGGTGTGGGAAATTTATTCTGTTTCTTTATAACTTTATACTCAAGCCACCAGAATATCCAGATGGCAGAATCAGCTTTCCTTTATATTGTTCCTTTTTTGGGTGTTTTTAAGTCTGTCATTTCTCCTCTCGAGTTCCCTGGTATTCAGCTGTTCTGCTTCACATACCCTAAAGTTCATTTCTGCAGCTGTGTTGTCTTTTAAGATATCACATTTCTTATAGAATTGAGGTCAGAAGTTTATTATGTGATCCAACGCTGCTGTAGTTACTGGAATCATTACTTTCTGCTTTTTTTTTTCTTCTGGTATGTCATATCAGAGCTTAAATTATCAGTTAGGTATTGGTAGGTAAAATATTACACAACCTCTGTGTTTGCCTAAGTTTCTGACTGCCAGAAATTTTCTACAATGGTAGAAATCCACTTTTCTGCCTGATTCTTTAAAAAATTATTTATTTTTTTTTAAAACAGGTTTAATTTCTATAACCAATCTTACATCAAGCACACCACTCAATACTTCTGGTTTTAGTAAAAGGTAGATTAGCAGTGTGATAGGACAGCATGAAAATCCCAGAGGACAGTGGAATTCCTTTGGTTTAAAATCCTCCAGTCAAATGCAATCGAATGGGTTTGAGCTCTGTCATCTCTGGATAGTGACTGAAATTTGTAATTCACTGCTCATACACAGTTCTTTGCAGGGTCTTATAGGAAGCTAATACACAAGTTATATTACAAAGCCAAACACTACGATTAAATTGTTTTGTTTCAAATGTCGCCATGTTCGCTCCCCTGGAACAAATGCTGCCGTGCATGCAATCCATTCTCATTACCGTTAGTCTTGTTATGTTTCAATACGGAGCAAGAAAAGCATATTACTGAAGGACAGGATTTTCGGCGGTGTCTAAATCCTATTGATTTTCGATAAGAAAGCTCCATTGCACACCCTCCCTCTGTTACAGCCCTCAGCTACTGCAAGGACTGGCTGCTAAAACCTGCAGAGTCCTGAGAGTGGCTGAAATAAAACACCTACTGCTTGCGACTAAATGCTACGCAAATCCAGAGCGTGAATCACTAAAATTGTATGTCTGGCCGGAGAGACATGCAAGAGGCATACCAAAGACAGTCTCCTGAGTACGGGAAAGAGAGGAAAACCCTGCAATGATCACAGTTAGCAACTACCTCCAAGACACAGACTATAGACATCAGCCAATACTATCAATCAATCCGCAAAACTGATGAATGCACAGCTTTAAATACCTGCCCAGCTGCAGTTCTGTTTGAAACCTTGATTTTTCTACCACGCAATTCATTTTTGTCTTTGTTTACTTCTTCTCCCAAAAAAGTCAAGTTAAAAGAGTTACGTGGCCTTTTAGCACGTATGATGCTAGGACAGCTCTTCGTAAATCATCAGGAGCAATCACTCGGGATCTGCATTCAGAAGGCACCACCTGGCAGCACACTGATCATAAACTTTCCCCTGCCACGTGCCCAAAGCCATTGCTACACAATGCAAATCTCACTTCTGAAGTTCAAAACAGATTTGCAAAATTAACCTATGTCTTTTATACGGGGGTTGCTAGCTAGAAAAATTAATATCCATTTTAAAAAAAAATCTAACTTTTATGGAATTATAGCTTGTAAAAGCCCTGAATACCTCAGATGAAATTAAAAGAATATTTATATAAAAAGTCTTGCAAATTTCCTTCTTTATCACCTTCAAGTGCTGGAACATAAGATCTACTACACACACTGTCCTGGTTTCAGCTGGGAGTTAATTTCCTTCCTAGTAGCTGGCACAGCGCTGTGGTTTGGATTTTAGTACTAGAAGAATGTTGATAACACCCTGATGGTTCAGTTGTTGCTGAGCAGGGCTTACACCAGTCAAGGACTTTTTCAGCTTCCCCTGCTCTGCCAGGGGCACAGGAAGCTGGGAGGGGGCACAGCCAGGACAGCTGACCACAACTGGCCAAAGGGATATCCCAGACCTTATGGCGTCATGCTCAGCATATAAAGCTGGGGAAGAAGAAGAAAGAGGGGGAGACGTTTGGAGTGATGGCGTTTGTCTTCCCAAGTCACCGTTACACGTGATGGAGCCCTGCTTTCCTGGGGATGGCTGAGCACCTGCCTGCCCATGGGAAGTGGTGATTGAATTCCTTGCTTTGCTTTGCTTGCATGTATGGCTTTTGCTTTCTCTATTAAACTGTCTTTATCTCAACCTATGAGCTTTCTCACTTTTACTTTTCTGATTCTTTCCCCCATCCCACTGTGGGGGGATTGAACAAGTGGCTGGGTGGGGCTGAGTTGCCAGCCAGGGTTAAATCACAACACACACACAGGCAAGCTAGCGATCTCTGAGTTTACATGGTAGCCAAGACTTGCTTTCATGTGGTAAATTCTCAATGCAGTGCGGAATGAACTCAATATATGCCGAGTTATATATTGGGTTATATACTGACAGACAGAGACAGGAAAAGAAGCCACTGAAAAGATATTTGCTACTCCAAGTTTAGTACGGAACTGCCTTCTTGTCTAAAAAACAGATTAACTTTATTCACTTTGTGAGGGGGAAGGAAGAAATGGTGTGGGAACTGCCTGATGATTTTCAGGTCCTGCTCTGGACATCCCAATGTCACTCTGAGAAGTAAGAAACACTATGTACGTAAATATTAAGTTCTTGCACTTTATAGTAATGGTGTGAAAGAGCAGTTGGCAGATAAATCACCTGAAATGTGAGTAGGCAAGCGTCACATGAGTGACCGGCACTGAGACCTACAGCCAAGGTTCGCAGGTTTTATTCACAACTTCTGCCAGGAGTTTGATGCCTCTCAACAGTTTATTTTTCATGGAAGATTTTGAAAAATTCAAAGTAATACTGCTACAGATATTATAACTACTATTGATAAGATTTCCAACCAGTCTATAACCTGTTTTCTTTATTCTGCTTTTCTCATCTGTGGCATATAGAAAGCATACAAGGATATGCTTCCTTACTGCCTAAATTATAAAGATAAAAACCCTGGCTTTTGAAAAAACTGGTCCATCAGCTTTTTTTTTTTTTCATCCAAGTTTCCAGTTAACTTATTTCTATAATATTGAAGTGAAAATTTTAAAGAGATATTCAGCTTAACAATAAAATTCACTATTTATAGCACATATCTGTCATAAAGTTCATAGAAAAATATAACTACAGAATTGATGTTTGTAGCACTAAGCAGCAAAGATTCTTTAGCTTGTCATAAAAGACACCTTTATAGTATCCACTCTCTTTTATGAAAATAAATATAAAAATAAATAGTTTCAGGCATACAAGCAAAACAAACAATTATGCAAAAATGTTATTAGATAATGATGTCCATTTCCACAATGCAGCAAAAATTTGGTCCTGGCAAACAATTTTTACAATTTCATCAAAATCTGAAAGGATACGTTAATTTTGGTTTCTTTAGCCTGAGGTTACTCAAAATGACTATCATATCACATACTTAGTTTAATTCCAAAGCTTTAAAAACACTGCTGCCTGCACTACTATTCTGAGTTCATACACGTACAAAATCCCATTAGAGATGCTGTTCGATTAGAAAGTCAATTTAACATTGTAATTGACCACGAGAACCCAGACTTTTGGGGGGGGGGTTAACCTCAGATGCATGTTTAAATGTATCTTACTCTTTGCCAAGAGTAGAAGATGATGAATTTACTTTTGTGTCAAATAACCATGATATACACAGAAGTGTAATATTGAAAACAGCACACTACCTTTGCTTAATATGAATGGATAATTTCAACAATTCCAAGCCTATTGGAAACAAATAACCTCCATTATTGGCATTAAAAGCTCTGTAGAAGCATACTGTAATATTCACATGAGATGAGATTTAAGACAAACCACTGAGAAAGCTACAGGTTATTCATTGTAGATGAAACAGATAGAATAATTTCGTGTGCATGGCATATATTAAAAGACATGCAAATTTCTTCATTTCACGTATATACCATTAATTAGACTTGCTTATGAAATAATTATTATGGATCCAAAAATCTACTGCTGTTCATTCTTTTTTCATATACTGTGAAAATATCCATTTTCTTTGCCCAGAAATTAGCTATGAAGAAAAATACAGTAGCCAGAGGGAAATTTCAGGCAGGAAAAACAGTAAAATGAAATGTTTTAAAAAAATAAGAGTTCTGCAAATAAAACCTTTTTGCAAAAGGGAAGGCAAAAATATAATATTCAGAATTTGTATTAAAGGTTCTAGAAAGGAATTTGGGTTTTTTGGTTTGGTTTTTTTTCTGTAACCAGAGGGTTCTGCTGGAAGTCATAAAGCTGATTTAGACTAGTGAAGGTTTCATGCTAGACTTCCGTGTTGAAGGATAAAATAAAGTTCTTCTAGGTATCTGGGTAAGTTAGTATTCTTCTTATTCCAGAGATAACTGTAGAAGAAACCATCAATAAGAAAGTAGAAAGGATAAGTTGGATAATCATAAAGCCTTCTGAAAAAAGGGAGAATTCAGGAACTCTGTATTTGACAACACCAGTATATGTGCTGCCAATGTAAAGCATGATATCCCTGCATCTTGCATTTCTTCAAGAGGTAACGAGCCATGTCTACAGAAAACATCAAATCAAACAAACCACAACTCCTTGAATTCCTTTATATTTCAGGATGAGACATGCAACCATGAATTCAAGTTCTACCAGAGTAAATTAACTGCATTTCTGTATTTGACAGGTCAACCAGTTAGCAAGTCAACAAAGTCAGATGCCATTTGAGCTACAAGAGAGGTTAAGCATCAAGTTTAAAATGGATGTCTTCTCATTTTTATATTTACCTTTAGGTCCTTTGAACAACTTGATCTCTACCACGGTCTCCAGAATAGGTCTCCTTCGACGAACGTACAATCTTACTATGGAACCAGCCTCTTTTAGGGCCTCCACGGCTTTGCTGTGTGAGACTTCTGACACGTCAACCTCATTCACTCGCAAGATGCAATCATTGACCCTACGAGAAAAACAAAGAACCATAGATACTAAATGCTTCACCTGTTATTTTGGACCGAACCAAGTTTTGTCAATGGTGCTGTAAGATGAAGAACACCTCATTGGGAAGCCTGCCAGATTTAATGCAATATGCCTCATCAGCAATGAGACAGAAACAGAACACCGTCCCTCCAAAAGATACCTGATTCAAACTAAAGTCTACCTTATCACCTACACCTGCCATCCTCCTTCACAAATTGGGGTTGGATTCACAGAGTGATAGAAATGAGTAATAAATGACTTGTCTTTATGGACTTCATTAAAACACTTTTTACTAAGCAATATAATCGAGTCACAACATTGCTGCTGTGTGCTATTACTAATACAGTTGCTCTTAAGGAAATCAGTGGATTTAATTTAACACAGAGAGACCAGTAATGGTTCAAGTACCTCCTTAAATCTCTCATATTTCTTCATCAGAGCCAAAAATTTCTAAGTTGTCAAAGTAAAAATGCTGTCCTACAAAAACCAGACAACTTAATTTCATGCTAAATAGTTTGAGTAAATTTCATTGTTTATATTTTCACCACTGCCTGTAGACTCCAAGACCTGCTGTGTGGTAATAGCATATATTTTTCATAGAAGATTAACAAAATTCCCTCATATTCTTACTTTGGACATTTACTACAATATCTGAAGATGAACTAATATATTCACCCTCAAAATGTCCTGGTTAGATGGAGTACTATTCTCCTTATCTGATAGGGTTGTTCAAGTTGGAAAGGAAATCTACACCTTGAGAACATTAAAACCCATCTCCAAAGCAGCAGGCTAATCGCTTAACTACTGGGCCATCCTTTCTTTGTAAATGAGGGTAAGTGAGAAGAGCAAATTCCAAAGAACTAGATGAATTGAGAATATTGTTCTTATGGGAATTACATTTATTATGAGATGCCTCTAAGTATTTTGGGTACACAAGAAAAAGGCATATGTAAATGAATGTGTTCTGCTTGTCTGAAAGGACAATCAGTGAAGAAAAGATGAGTTGCTAAAAATGTTCCCATTTCCGCTATGTTTCTATACATAACGATCAAGCATCAAATGTTACTTTTTACAGCAAAAGAACACGGGCTGGGTATTGCTCAGGAGTCTTAGCCCATGAAGGGAGAATGAAGCTTTACCAAAAGTTTATCTGAACTCTGAGAATTTAGGATGGAATTTTATTGTTCTTGTGCTGTTGTTTTTGTTTAAAAAAACCAAACCAAACCAACAAAAAGACCACAACTATTTGCAACCAAAGACTTTCTCTGTTATCAGCCTTTTGGAATAACATTTAGAGGGGAAAGGCAGCCTTTATCTGACAACTTCTAGAACTTGGAAAGGTCACAAAATTGATACTTTTCCTCTGCCCTCTGATAAAATGCACTGTATTGCAGTTTCCAGTTTTCATCCAGCGGTTGAGTGTGCTGCTTTCCTTCAATGCCAGAAGTATTAACTTCGCAAATTTAATTGTGTGGCTTGGCTGTCAAATTAATAAGTGCTCTAATACAAATTGCTTTATTCTTTTAAATAAATCATGATTACATCCTGCTAGTGCTTCCCACTCAGAAAGACAGTAATAGTGTCTAAGCTTCCAGTTTTTCTATCATTATCATTATATCTATGATTCTTGTCAAATTTATGACTCTTATTGCTATCATATCTAAAATACATGTGGCTATACCACGCTTAATGAACAAACTACAAGTTCCTAACCACTAGATGGTTATGAAGATCAAAAGTTGGGAAAATATTATAAAAACACTAAAAAGAAGGATTACATTTATTTTGTTTTCATATACCCTGTGCCCTGCATTGCTAAATATTGATATTACTAGACCTATCTACCTAAGACCTCTCATAAAGGCTCTGTGATGTCTTCTGTTAAGGCAAAAAGCATGTCTTTTGGAGAAAGTCAATAAACAACATGGAATTAACTCACCAAAATCAGTAAACCACACACCTCCATTTACTGAAGAAGCAAGACCCTTTGGAAAAGGACATTTACACTTCAACAGAAATCTCACTTCAGTGACTAAAATTTGGCCTTTTAGAGTTATCTACTTAAAAAATGTAAGACTATCTTTAATAAAATATGCACAGATTAATAGTACCAGTGCAGGATGAACACAAGAATGAGAATACCAAGCTGATCCAGTCATAGAAATACTTTGCATACAAATACAAACTTTTTCAGTGCAGAAGTGGCAGGACAACAATTATCCCATCCAGTCTGCTCTGATGATCACATCCAGTGCTAGATATCCAGCGATACCGTGCTGAACCTGCAGGCTTTTTTTCTCCCTCTCAGAGAGATGAGTTTTTTAGTTTTCATAAATAAAAGAAATACAATATTCAGGAACATACATGTACATGCATAATAGTGTGCACATATGTATGTGTCTGTAGAGATCTTTGGGCTTTAACACAGTTTTTTGGAGGGCATGCTGACCCATACTAGATCTACAGAACACAATGATCTACAAATATTCTTTGAGAATAATCAGGCCTTCAAAACAGCAGGTCCATGGTGCAATGAAATAAATGACATAAGCTGGTGAGATGACTAACATTAACCATAATGGCTAAATGATTCTGTGATTATTACTAACCTAGAAATTCCAGAATCTTTTTTTGGTTTTGGTTTTGGTTTTGTTTTTTTTTTTAATTTAGAAAAATAGAGCACTTGGAAGATATAAAAAAAAAATAATCATTATTCATTAAAAAATGAGAGAATTTCAGAGAAGAGAATAAACCAAGAAAGCTGAAGCAACATCTCAACACACAGACTGTAATGTTGTATTTTTCTCCTTAAATCTATGGAGAAGGTTTTCAGGGCCAATACTTGGCATAGTTGTTATTATTAGAGTGTGCTTGGGATACTTTTCCCTTCTATTTAAACTTTTATAATACAGTTCCTACTCTGCAAGATCTCTGCTTTTTTAGTGACCTATATATAAATGCCACAACAATATAAACATAAAATAATAATAGCAAAAAAGTCAGTAGATCCAATTTAAGAAAATCCTTTCAGATGATCAAGTGGATGGTCTTACCACTTGGGGGCAAAATTATTTCGTCCCTGCAAACAGTTCTCAAATATGTTTTCCTGGCTTCATTGAGATATTCATGTGACAGTTATATGGCAAAAGTATATGCCAGTTGATACATGGATTCCTTTCTTCAGTTATCTCAAAACCTTCCCAAGGCCTGTAGGTGGGTATACACTATATATAGAAGTCAGTTTCAGGCACAGTTTCAGACCTGTGCCAAGGAGAAGATCTGCCTTGTAATCCAAGATAGGAATACATAAATCCAAGAAGACAAATCCCTATAGTTTCACCAATACCTACAGTAATTCAACACAAAAAATCTAGGAAGGGGAAAATTTTTCCAGGAAGACTTTCTTTGTTTCCACGATGAGACACCATAAATATATATTTTTAATATTAAAGCCTTTATCTAACAGTCTCAGCATTTTTAAATTATTACAATTTGACTTGTAAATCTTAACACCATATACTTCTTTGAGTAAGGTCTATTCATAGTTATTTTTTAAGATTGAAAAAAATTGCAAAAATTTCTAATGATTTGTAAAAAGTTCCAATGAAAGAGAAAGCAGAAAAGGAAGTTGTATTCTAAGCTATGGCTAATGACTTATGCATAAATTAAGAAACTAGAGGAAGTTCTATTTTCTCTAATTCTACACAAAAAGAACTCTTAAAAATTATTCTTAAGACACAGAACTTAAATTGCTAAGATTTAAGAATATAAACTCAGCATCTGATGATGGTACAGGTTCACAGAGTTCTTGACTAAATTTACTCATGTTCCAATGAAAAGCAACATGTGATTAGAAGCATTTTGGAAACTGCATGTGCCCCGCTGAAAAAAAAAACCAAAAAAACCCAACCAAAAAACAGCCGATGAAAAGATGTTCTAACCATATTTTAAAAGAACATAAGCCTAAAAGCAATGTTCACACTATTGTTACCTTGGTAAAAGAGGGACTACATATCTTAGTTCAGCACAGCAGATATGTGATTAATTTTTGAGGTATAAGTAATCCTATTTCTGTTTTAGCCAAAATACTCAAATGGGGACTTAGTATTATGCGTATACTTAAATTTATTCAAGTCCGTAGAATCACCCATGAAGGTAACAGCCGGGTTAAAATGAGTTAGGCAGCTCTTCCTATGGCTCACTGGCTCATCTAAATACTTTAACAAAATGGATATATTCCAAAAGACTTTTGTAGAATAATTCAGATATGAAGGACCCTGGATTGTAGAATACAGAACACATGCTATAATCATACCATGGCAGTTACAACTGATAGAAGAAATATGGGAGAGATTTTGCTATTAAGGAGGAAGGTCAGGGACGCAGAGGTTTACCAATAGTTGTTGCTATCTTCAAAGCAAATAAAGGATTGGATTAATTGAGGAAAAATACCATTCTTTAAGGGCTTATTCCAAGTTTGTTCTAAACCTGACTACCTTCATCTGAGTTTCATGTTTACTGTTTTCAAGAAACTGTACAGACATCCTTGAAAAGCTGATAACTGCTTCAGTCAAGGCATAAGTAAATAATACGAGTACAAGCCTTAGGCACTTATTAGAAATATAGTAAGCTACAACTGTGTCATGGTTTAACCCCAGCCAAGAGCTAAACACCACCCAGCTGCTCACTCACTTCCCCCTCAGTGGGATGGGGGAGAGAATCAGAAGAGTAAAAGTGAGAAAACTCGTGGGTTGAGGTAAAGACAGTTTAATAGGGAAAGCAAAACCCGCACACGCAAGCAAAGCAAAACAAGGGATTCATTCGCTGCTTCCCATGGGCAGGCAGGTGCTCAGCCATCTCCTGGAAAGCAGGGCTCCATCACACGTTAACGGTGACTTGGGAAGACAAAATTCCTTAACTCTGAATGTCCCCTCTTCCTTCTTCTTCCCCCAGCTTTATATGCTGGATGACATCATATGGTCTGGGATATCCCTTTGGTCAGTTGGGGTCAGCTGTCCCAGCTGTGTTCCCTCTTGTGCACCTGCAGGCTACTCGCTGGTGGGGTGGGGTGAGGAGCAGAAAAGGCCTTGACTCTGTGTCAGCCCTGCTCAGCAATAACAAAAACATCCCTGTGTTATCAACACTGTTTCCAGCACAAATCCAAAATGTAGCCCCATACCAGCTACTGTGAAGAAAACTAAGTCTCTCCTAGCCAAAACCAGCACAAACTGGTAATGATCATTCTGTTCACTTGTTCTCTGCAATATGGTGCCCTGATGAGAAGCACAGAGCTGCCTAGTACAGCAGCAAAGAGCCCTGGAAGACCAAGTGGTCCTGCCAAGATGCATTAGCCCCCTTGCAGCTTCATAAAGGAGTTGGGACCAACCATGGACTCAAGAATGGTCCTGCCAAGATGCATTAGCAGCTCCATAAAGGAGTTGGGACCAACCATGGACTCAAGAACAAGGGAAAGATCTGTGCTCCATGGGACAATGTCATGACACTAAAAGCTGCCGTAATCCACAGGTCTTAGTTATCATCCAGACACCTCCAGACTAATTGGCAAGCTATTAAACGGGACAGCCCTGCTTCTCACAAATACGGTTACCACACTTTCTGTTGCAGAATGGCCAACGTTAATTGATTATTTCTAAGCAAAACTAATTTCTTTTTAGCTGCCTTCTCAGAAAAGTTTAAATTGTTATGGACTTTATTTATTCTTAATTGAAGCTTAGAAATCAAGGTCAAAATGCCATTATTAAGGGAGAATCAGTGCAAAACTATGAAATATATCAGGTGGATATATATACCTCAGTGTATTAGTATGGAGGTTATCAGGTAGACAACATAAATAAGAGAGAGAAGCACTAAACTTTCAATTAGTTTCTTCGTTCCTGCTTTGTTCAACGTTTTTAACCAAAGTTTCCCAATAAAAGGGTTGATGCTTGGTTTTGTCAAGAAGTTACAAGAACACGGCACTTTAAGCAGGAACACAAGATTATAGGTGACAAGCTGAAAGGACTGAATATTATCCTTCAAGAAATCAGTGAATAATAATATAAATACATTATCTGACACCAGGAGAATCAGTCTACTCCATTAGTTAGAGAAGACTGACTCTCTCCCCCCTAGGTTTTTTTTTTCATTCTATACGCACACTTTCTTTCTATCCCATAGTAAGGACAATTTACAGCATATAGGGATAAAAAAATGTAATGACTGGTACTGGCCCATATAATTTCTTTCAAAGAGGAATAAATCATTATTTTTTAAAATTTCAACTAAGAATTAAAAATAAAGGATCTCAAATTCACTACAGCAGTCTTCAGATCTGTCTTTCCAATTACAGAATACAGAGCTAAAACTAAATGCCAATGATATGTACGTACCATAGGGCATACTGTTTCTTTAGGTATAATGATCCTTAGACACATGATCCAATTTCTGTAACAAATTCATATACCCTCAGGCCCCTTTCTGACATTGTAAAGTAGCAGAAAACTACTGCTATGTCCAAATTAAAAATGAAGGGATAGAAGTTAGCAGTAGAAGAAAATTTCTGTCTATTTCTGGAATCTAGAGAAGATCTAGTGCTATGAAAATGTCTGATGAAGGTACCCGCCAACCCTAACTCAAAATTTGACACTTATGTGCTTTATAATGAAATTCCAAATATCTCATAAAATGGTTACTGGCTGAAAATAATACTTGATACAAAATATGGGGGGGGGGGGGG
>NW_009258388.1:678727-691474 GCF_000687185.1 Egretta garzetta
TTTGAACTGAATTTAATAAAAATCAGAAATCCTAGGAGTGTTTTTCATTTAAATATACGTGCAAATATTGGTAAAACAAAATGGTAACCCAGCTGTATTTGACATGAAGGCTGTAGCTGAAGTATTGAATCTAAGCTACGCTTCTAGCAAAAGCTAGAGGGAAGTTCTGAGAAAAGTAAATAAGGAGTAAAAACAGAATGTTGCATTTCTGAGAGAAAAAAAATAAATCCTTCAATCTTATGAATTCTTTAGTCAGTGGCATTAATCTATTACAATGAAATAAACTGAAAATAAGATAATCCTTTTCCCCAAAATGCTGGCCTGGTGCCACCCCAGCTCTTCCTGTGCTGGCCCGGTGCCACCCCAACTCTTCCCCTGCAACCTTGACCAGGTGAAAACTTCTTTTTTTCCTAATCTTCAAATACAGGATTAAAACCCCACCTGTGTCCCACTTCCTTTATCTCCTGTTTACAGTCAAAATAAACTTTCCAGGGGAGAGTCTACACCTTCTTAGCTCATCTCAAGCAGGGACTAACCCTCAGCGCAGCCTCTAGACGTACTCAGCATAAATAATAGATAACCAACGAAAGCAGCTCCCTGCCTTTTCTTGGCGCCTTTTCTTGGCTGCGTTCACCCTCGTAACCAATCTTCAGAAGTGGGAGATGAAGGGCAAACACTTCCACCATGCACAAAGGTTGTGCTGCCTGAGTGTCTGTGTGTGTGCCGAGATGGGAGCCAAACTCTGTGCCCAGCATTCCTGTCAGTAAATACACCCAGGTGGATGCTTTCTCCACCTGTACTGGCAAACCAGTTTCGGTGTGTTGGCCATCCGGAGCCTGGAGTGCTCATTTAAGCCTGGTGCCACGCTTCTGCAGCCTCATAATTCATACGAGCAACTGGCTTGATTTTCAGCCCAGAGACTGAAATAAAAAATCCTACAAATGTTTTTGATTTAATTAATGTGTAGGTTTTACAACATAATGGAAACTCTGTCCTTCAGTGTACCACCAGCCTTCAGCCCACAGCATGAGGTTTTGGAGGACCTGCAATTGTGTTAGTTGCCCCCACGGTTCACACCTTTGAATATTTGCAGTGGTTTTGGCATAGAAAAGAGCTACCTGTCTGTCCAAGTGAAAGTTGATCTCTGGTGCTTTCCTGCCTAGATGGCAGAATGCAAAAGAAGCAGAGGAGCAGCAGAAAAAGCCCACGCATATGGATCCAGCTCACTCCCACCAGATCGGTGCAGTGTCTCAGTCATTTTTCCAATTCCCATGTCCAGGACCCACTAGCACAAAGTTCTAGTCCTTGTCCTCCAGCAAGTTGCATGAGAAAGCAAAAAGGACAAAGGAAATTCCTCCTTTGTATACCAGGAGCTCAGAGATGGTTTAGGAGGTAGAAGTGCCTATTGTAAGGCAGTCAAAACTTTCAGATCAAATCCAGGAGGGCTTTAAGGTCACAGCATCATGACTTGCAGACATGTTACCAGAGGACCCGGAGCTTTATTTTACTTCTGGAACAGAGATTGGAGCCCAAATTGTCAGGGAATAATTCAGATTTCAGACAATACTTCTGAATTTCAGAATGTGTTACTGCCTGAAATGACTGTGTGCTCCATGCCCTGTTAATGACGTGACCTTGCTGAGACCCAAGACACCGCCAGCACAGCTACGGAGCTGTCGCAAGACGTTTACATTTATTATCCTTTGCTACTCATTTAATCATGGATTATTTTAAAAACAACAGCCACCTTAATGAAATGTCAATGTATTAAAAGCTCTACGTAATAGTAATTGAATTTGAAACACAAGCAACTGGTAATAATATCAGTAAAAATATTAGCGGAGTGGCTCCTTATCATACCATGTCTCTTCACCCCTCTCCCTATGTTTCGTTTATAACTCTAATTTCTATTTCTGAAGTTGCAAGTCAGAAACAGACAGCATACTGCACTATATAATTAGGAATGGAAAAGTCCCTGCAGCCTTTAAACTGTTACAAGAAAATATATTTAGAAGCTTGAATATGCTTCTATCCACAGTTTCAATAGAGGACACATCAGCATTTGCCTTTTTTTTTTTATTTTTTAAAGGTCTTAAACTCAGCTGTAAGACTTCACTCCAGGCACAAACTTGGCTAAAAAGCAGTTTATCTGTTGTTTAAAATACTTGGGATCATTTCTGCATTCTAGTTGAGTTCGGAGAACTTCCTGGGGCCAGGCTGGGGCTCTCCTTCAGTTAACACTTTCTGCCACACTGAACACATCCTTTCATCCTTTTAGGCAGCACGCTTTCATCACAGGGTGGCTGTTTACTTGAAAATACCCACCAAGCTAATACCTGGCATCTAAGAGAGTCTGACCCCAAAGACAGCTTGTATTACATCAAATTGGCACCATGAAATCCCATGCAGAGATATCCAAGCCAGCTCAGACACTGACAGAGTAGATCTAGCATGAAAATCCACCTGAATCAATGTTTTCCATATGCCTACAGCCAATTACCACAGGTAAAAGGCCATATTAATGCAACTCTGCAACGCCGAGCTCATTGAGCACCAGCTTGAGTCCCCACACAACCTGCCACGCAGCGACTGATTTCAAGAGGGGGTCCATTAGTGGCTACCAACAGGAATGAAAAGAGAAAAGAGAAAAGGACAGTCACAACCCTGCAGTGCAAAAACCTCTCCCACAGATTAAAATCAGAGACCTTGGTCCCTGGCCGCAGGATTGCTGCAGAGACACATGAGCAGGCAGCAAGGCCAGCGGGCCAGCAACCAGGGGAGCCACCCAGCCCAACCTCAGCGACCGCATCCCTACCCAGGGCTGGGCGGCTTGCCCAGAAATCAAGCCCTTTGCCTAAAGGAGCCACTGCTCCACTGCTGCCCCTATTGCCTGAATGATTCCTTTGTAGGGAAGCTCGGAGCTAATGTGTGGAGTAAGGTGTTCATTCGCAGAAAAGATAAAAGCTGTATGAAGCCATAATCCAGACCAGGGGTCCATCTAGCCTGCTGGTTCTTTCCAGCAGTGGCCTTTAACAGATGGTAAAAGAGAAGCATTAATGCAATATTTACCCTGAACAGATTTTCAGCTGCTGACGACTCTGGACTTCCCTGAGTCAGAGATACTTCTATGTATTTATTTATTCTATTTGCTCTATTTATTCAATGTATTATTTATTTAATTATTTAATAGCCCTAGATAGATTAATCTTCCACAAATTTGTTTAACTGCTTTCAAAACCCATGTAAACTTTTAACAACCACAGTGTCCTCTGATGATGAATTCCATGGCTTTCCTACCACTAAATAAATATCTCCTTATGGAAGTTTCAACCTGCTGCGTATTCATTTCATTTGATATCCCTAAATCCTTTCATTAGAAGAGATAGCAAACATTGCTCCCTGGTCAGTCTGTTTCTCTCCTGTAGTTAGGAAACAGGGCATAATCTCTTACATCTTGTAACTGATTTTTCATCATAAGAAAAAAGGTGCTGCTAGACAAACTCATCAAGCCAAAGGCACATAGCTGAGCTACTGGTAACACTAATTTATTTTCAGAGGTGGAAACACCACCACCTATCTTTCTATCTAGCTGAATGCCTCTTGGCTGTACCACTTACAGCTTTATAACTGAACTGTGAAAAAAAAAATGCAGTTCAGGTCAGAGTTGTTTTTATTATGTATTTTCTTGACAAAAATGACATATGTTGAATACATTTTTTTAGTGAAGCCAAAAATAAATTTCATTCTAACATGCTTTGAATTAAAATAAAATTGAGTAAAATAAAATAGAAGGTTAGGCAGTCAGGGAAACAAAAATCAAAACAACAATCTGCTCTCTTATTATCCAATGTCATCTCCTGGAAAAACACTTCACCTACCCCTGCTTCCATCATTGAAGCTGTTGCACTTTGTAATGCAATTCCCTTCTTAAACTGCAGTCAAAATCTCCCATTATTCAGGGAAGCATCCTCAACCCCAAGACTAGAAAGAAATTCTGCCTCTTGCTTTGACTTGATGAAAACTTTAAATATATTACAGAAGTTGTAAAAACAATAGAAACGAATGCAGGCGCCTGTAAGATGGCCACTGAGCGCTGCTCAGGACAGCCATAGAGAGGAGACCCCGGTCCACCACGTCTATCTGACTCTCAAACCAGCATGCTCACTGCAGGGTTGCTCTGACCCAATTAACATTTACTTGTCTTTGAGGAAGCGTAACAGCTTTGGAAGGAAAGTATAAAATACATTGATTTCATAGCCCCTCCACTTTAATGGTCTGATTACTCCTCTGGAAGATGTGCGCTCATGTTCTCCAGAGAAAGAAGGATGGTGAACGCAGGTTCCCCTTCAGAGGTGAGCTGAAAGGTGATTTTGCCACTATTTTTGTGAATGAAGGAATTTACTCTTTACTGATTTACTCTTTTCCCTTTGACACTGAAAAGCAATTTGGACCTAATTTTGTATCAAAAAAATGTTTGCTCAGCTTTAGCACAATATTCTGAAGTTCTTTTTAGACCTGGAATTTGTAGATAGCAGATTTTTATGCAGTGATGCAGCAGGCACTCTATTGAGAAATACTCACAGGGCAAGGGAGACTTAAAAAATAGCTCATTGAAATAATTACAAGTCAAATACAGAAACTGTATAATTTAAATAAATTGCCACATATATTGAAAACTTTAAAAAAACTACTACTGCCAAATGCCCTAAGCATTTATATTTTAAATTATTGATTTCCAAAAAAACCTTGGCAAGAAGTTAATCTGAGGCAATCCTTAGCTGTAGCAGTGAATTTGTTACTGAAATTTCAAAACTAATACTAATTTCAAAATCAATAACTTGACCTTATTATTATTAATATTATTTGAAGCTATATACAAGCTGAAATTTCATAAGCTGTATGAATACTCACTGCATGGTATTGACTTGGTATTACTTTAAAATTTACTCATGACGACTTCATACAACATGGTCAATAATATCCAGGAGCTAAAAACAGTGGTAAATTCCACATCAGCTCCAGATATCATTCTCTACATTGTCATCTTAGGAAAAAAAAAATCCGTGCTGTTAAACTTTCTCACATATCTACTTGAAGGTTGAGCCAACAACAACACTCTGAAAAAGTGCCATTCTTTTTGTGTCTGCTAAAATTCAGAGAGGTTATGGATGCTTCACAGGCAAACCCAATGCAGAGTGAGGAGAGAAGCAAAACCCCACTTGGTTTAATGCCTTGCAGAAGAGCCTCACCTTACACATACTTTGAGAATGGGAAGTAATTACTTGGTGGTAGCTCATTGCACAGGGTGTAGCTTCATGGGGTTAACACCCATTCAGTTTGCCCACAGACAGACTCAAGCATAAACTTTTAGACAAGTCAAGTAGTCTAAGTACATCTATAACAGGAGGACCTCTCCTTTTTTTATTTTTTTTTTTAAATTCATCACAAACATCCTGAAAGCAGAATGATAGTCTGTCTCTGTGTAATGCTTCTGGAGGTACAGCTGTTCTACATCTTCTATACTGAAATGATTTTCTGCGACATCAAGCCTTCAGTTGTTGCTTGGCTAGCATAACTCAAGGCAAATTAACTCGCTTCTGCTAGGTAAGCCACACCTATAGTAATCTTGTAGAGAGTTTATGATCTTTCACTTCACACATTATTCCTTTTAAAACACCTCCTGCATAAGACAGACTCCTCAGCGTAAGTCACATCGTCTTCAAGCAGAGTTAGGGACTGTGATACACAAATGTATGTCAAAGTAAAGCTGCTGGGTTGGGGATGAGCCCTTCCCTTTGCCAGACACACCAGTACAAAACACAAATGAAAACACTTCTCCACCCATGAAAGACCATTTTGTACTTATCAGACCTCAGATTCCCATCTTAACTTACTGGAAATCAAGTATGACTTTACTAAAGACAGTAGATTTGAAATAGTGCGGCACAGACACACACACGAGGTCATTCGGGCTCTGCCAGATAAAGTCCGCAGCCGCTGGCCAAACTCCCAGTTAGCGATTGATCGGCTGGCGGGCCCGACAAGCCCATGGTTTTGTTTAAATGTTTGTGTTTGATTGCCAGCTGGTGACAACGAGGGGAGGGCAGAGGAAGCAGACGGTTAAGTGTAGGCAGGAGCGGGCAGGAAGGGGAGGGGGAAGGCAGAGGGTGGGCAGCGGGGTGGGCAGGAGGCTGGGGCTGGCAGGCATTCCTCCGTCCGTCCTCTAACTCCCCAGTTATCCTCAGTCTCTCTGCGTCTCGTCTCCTGCCACTGCCATGTACGATGTTGTCCTTCCGAAACTACTCCCACTAGCAGCCGAGCAGTGAAACTCCCAGTACATCCAGCCTCCGCAGCAGCTCGGCTGGATCTGGGCGGCTCTGGCAGCTGGCGGAGGCAGCAGCCTCTAAAGGTGGCCAGAAGGAAAACTTCTCCCAGAACAAGTATTCATGTCTGCCCTTCAACGCCAGAGGCCAAAGTGGGACAGCGGGGAGGTGAAGAATGAGACAAATGAGGTGTAGGTAGCTGTGGGGTGTTGTGAGAGGAAGGTGTTGGGATAAAGAAAGGGGAAAGAAAACCAAAACCCTGTAAAGTTCGAGATGAATGAAGGCACCAGGAAGCTGCAAAGCTCCTCCCAGCTGCAGGGCTGCTCTGCAGGTCGTGGAAGATGCCCCAGGCCAGGCTCTGTAGGTGTGGTAGAGGGCAGGGACGGCTTCGCAGCCCTGACTTACCCTGCGAGCCCTCCGGTTTAGCTGGCTCCAGCGCCATGCGGGGACGTCGAGGCCCAGAGCCCAGAGGAAAGGCAACTGCCTCAGCCCGGCCTCAGCGAGTGCAGCCCGGGGAAGGACGAGGCGCTTCCTTGGGACTGAGATACGCTTTGCCTGCAAAGTACGCCAAACTACGCGGTTGTTCCTCACCTGTGGCTAAAATCCTTCCAACTGACACTAGCACTGTCTGGAGCGTATTCAGGTTTGTGCAGGAAAACCAGTTGCAACAGATAACCCAGAAGGTAATTCCAGATTCAGTATTTTTACAAGCACTTTTCATCTGGGGCTCTCAAAGTGCTTTGCAAATATGAACTCGTTTAGGCTTCTCCACAACCCCCGTGAGGCAAAGATAATGATCACTGTACCTATTTTACAATTGGGGAAACTTTAGCACAAAAGAAGAAAAGTGTTGCCACAGATCAGGCATAGCAAGTTGAGAACAAAACTAAGCAGTCCTGCCTCCCAGGTGCCTACACTAACAGGCAGAAAACCCTTCTGCTCTGGTTTGATTGGGAATCCCTATTCCAAACAAAGGTGTAGCTAAAAAAAAAAAAATGAAGGTGGAGAAAACATGTCCTTCAAGTTCAGTAAGAAACTTCAGTGGCTTCAGAGCATCAGTACTATCAGGCTACACACCTACACACTTAACACAGAGTTAGCTGCAACACTGAGCAGAATGCAAATACGTAAGCAGGAAAAAAAACCCTTGATTTTTGTAATCGTATTCAGAGTAACATGCAGAATGGCCTAATGTAAGCAACACAGCCAAACAAATTACTCACACATAGTGGCAAGTTTGATATTAAAACTCACGTGCTATGGGGAAATAAATTTACCCCCCCCTGCTCTAACAACCTGCAGGAAAAGTGGCATAAGGAATGCGACAGCGATGATGAGGTATCGTCAGGCAACATGGTTTGGCTGAAGTCTGGAAGTCCAAAGTGTTTATTCAAACCACAGCCAAGAGTCTTGACAAGATACGAGCAGACTGCCTCACCGTGTATTAGTGGGTTTGGCTGTCAGGAGCAAAAAGTTGACCAAGTTTTAGAGTCAGATCTTTGCTGGTTATAAGGAACTTAATTTTTTTTATGATTGTTTAAGTCAGTTTATTTTTCATCCAAAATCTCATTTTCAGGTTCGGTGGGAATTGAAAGAAATGAAGAATTCAGCAGTACCCCAGAGGGTTACACCTGTCGAGTACAGGAACAGATGTGAAATATTTTTTCCTTGACTAACACTAGACTCCACAGAGGGCTGATAATTTCTAAGGTATGTAAGAAGGCTTCTTACTGCAGATAAATTATCACTGAGCTATTTAAATTCTGAACTGCAGTAGCAGTGCAAACATGTTGATGAAATAATCACTTGGATTTGGCTGCATGGTGCTGTTCTGCTGCTGCAGCACTCTGGGGCGGTTGTATTGCAGGCAGAATGGGTACTAAATGAACTCTTGGGAGAGAGCCCTGTTAACCAGTTCACTACCATTGCATGGAATACCAAGTGCAATGGGCATTATAGAACTGCGGTGTATCTAAAGCCCTAAAACGTGCTACTTTGCTTAGGTGTTATTCACAAGCAGTGGTTTCAATTAGTGGAAGACAGCTCAGAAATTTATAGGGGGAAGAAACGGATCCTTTGTGTTACAAAAGAAAACTTCTACAAAAATGGCCATCGCTACTGTCTCTAAAGAGGCCCCTAAAATTTCTCCAGTTTCAAATACCACAAGCCAGAGAAGCACTTTTTCCTCCCCATTAAATTCTATTCCATTTACCTGATAATTCAGCAGTTAAAAACATTATTTCCCTTTCCTTCCTTGCACCGCGTAAGAGAACTTTTACAGCCTACCAAATTATTTTCAAAGTAGGAAAAGCAGAAATACAATCAAATCAGAGACACGCTGGGGCTCTGCAATACCACATAAGGAATGTAAATTTCATGTAGGAAAAAAGATAAAAAGAAGGGTTCAGCTAAAGAAAAGTGAAGTGGTGAAAGCAACAGAAAAGATAATTACATGGTAACATATTCCATTGATGAAAATAAAATGATAATTTCAAACTTGAGTCATAGTAATCCATCTTCAACTTTAAAAATAATGTATGAAAATCAGATTTTGATTTTTTGACCTGCCTTTTTTCATGCAGATCCCCTGTGGCAATTCTATTATTTTTTTTTTTTTTAATTCCACAGTAGCTCAAAAATGATACGCACAGACACACAGACAAACAGTTAATAAGATCAGACTTCCTAACACAAACCAGGACAGGGTGAGCAGTCAATAATTCATGATCTAATTTATGACTGTCTGCAAAGCAAGCATGTTTTGCCTAATGGGGTGAATGTCTCTTACTAACTCACTACTAAATTATTTACTGAACTAATAGCATTGTCAGAGGCCTGTAAACAGTGCAGATATGAATCACTGCTTTGTGGCAGCACTGTAATTACAATAACATCCTGAACAACCTTTATGCCATAGACCTGGTACTGATAGGCTTAATACAAGATCAAAAGTTAACAAACAGGGGCTTAGGCAATGAATCACAAAGCAGACACACTTCTGTTTTGATATATAATGATGGGGAAATAAAGCCAGTTGCCCAAACTGGATTAGAGACACATGACACACTTGTGGAGAACATCATCTCTCCTGGGAATAGCTCTTCACATTAATCTGAAAAAACCCCTAGTTTTTTCCTACTATCACACTCGATTCACTTCTTCTTACTTACTCTCAATTCACTTCTATGTAAGCAATATAGAGCTACAGACAGATACTACCAGGCAAGAACTGTGTGCCTGCTGCTGCTGAAGGGGTTTAGGTTTCAGACTCTTCATCAGAGGCAAAGCACAGCCCATGGTGGCAGAGACTGACGGGGGTCCTTTATCTAGCCAGCTCCCAAGTGGGGACTCGCTCCTGGTTCTTCTCCTCCATTTCTTCTTTCCTTTTGAGTTTCTCAGGTAACCTGCACACAATAGTTATACCAGTATGTTTCTTAATTCCAGTTTTCAAGCTTTGAATGAACTGCATGAAATTGTAATGTTTCCTCTCTGGTTCATCTGTGGTGAAATAATTTAAAAAATCTGCTCAGAATGCAATCTTTACCCTTAAGTTATTTTTTCTTAGTTATATTTTTTATTAACAAAACATGCATGAGAAAGAGCCTTATCCTCAGAGTTCCTCTCTTGCTACATACACCTACCTAACTTTACAATCCTTTGACACATCAGTGGGTTAGTTGATAACTGAAGGGAAGACAAATCTAATTTGTTTAAATCCTTTGCTGGTAGGCATTTAACTGAAGCCTGTAAGGCACAGAAATACAAGAGAAAGAATCACTATTCTATTTCAAGCTTTCTCCCTGATTTACTAGGTGACTGAGGGCAAGTTATTTGGGTTCTTGTCTCCTCCCATTAGCATGTGTATTATATTCCTTTCCCCACCCCAAATCATTCTGAGAGCTGGGGGGAAAAATCCAATGGGGTTAACTAGTATGGTGATGGGAGAACAACACAGCATGCCATAAAAATGCTGCAGTTTCACAATCCTAAACTTCCTGACAATCAGTAATTAGAGTAATATCAGGAAAGACACATTTACAAAGGAAAGATAAACACTGCATAGCCTTAGTAGTTTTTAACCTATGGTTTTCAGATAGCTGATTAGTCTGCCAAAGGTAACTTGCAATCAATCGACTTTTCTTAACGTGTTTAAGTTCTCCTTACAAAAATCCACACTCTTAAGGAAAAAAAAAAAACTTCATAGATTCACAAAGTGAAAGAGACTGGAAACCAGTTTCCTAGAAGAAGGAATGAATGAAACAGCTACAGGTCGGGGCAGCTTACCAGGGCACCGTGCCTCTGGGCACAACCACTTTCTTTCCTTTGACTCACCCCTTATATAAACCCTCTTTCCTCTGGAGTACAGATCAGGCTCGAATACCAAGATAACCTTTGGTACAACGTTAACCCTTGAAATTCAAGCTCAAGGCTGTCCAAATCTATCGCACAGTCCTGCGAATAAACTCATTCATGTTCAGTCACATATGCAGTAACTGATTTCTGAATCACAGTTTCAGCAATGAACCATGAGATTGGTATAAAACATAGGACTTTAATCTTTGTTCTATCCAAGACTTTTTTTTTTTTTTTGTAGATCCCAAGACCTTTTAAAATTCACATTTTCAAACTTGCTTTCACAGAAAGGAAAAGCATATTTTCTGAAAGCAATAGATAAGGAACTCATATGACCCACTCACTCCTTTAGACAGAGCTCTGAGAAAAATACCTCCACCATAAGATTGGAATTAGACTGTGAGAAACTATAAAACGTGAGAAACTAAAAATGATTTTTGACTCAAAACCACTTTGGTTTACAATTTCTGAAAATAAATTTGTGTTTGGGGAGTTTCTGCTCTTTTAAACTTGGTCATAATTGAAAGGTTTTCATTATTCTTTTACTACTGTTGTGGTTTGTTTTTTTTTTTTTTTCAATCAAGTTATACCACTACACTGTTCTTCTAGCCCCATAAGCTGATCACTCTTGTTTTCACCAAGTATAATGGATTTTTTACATGCGTGTTGCCTTTTAGAAGCCAGAATTTCACTTCTGATCAATAAGAGTCAATAGAAGGAACTGCTGAGATAGTATATTGAAGTTCTTTGCTTTATCTAGGCAATTGAGCCAATCACTGTATTTTTTTCTCTGACACAAAGTCAAATAAAACAAAAAAGGCACTGAGCCATAAATTACTGGAATTCTCTTTCTCCCAGAGAGTAAAAAGAAGTCTAAATTTAGAGCTTTTTTATTAAAAAGTAGATGTTTGCCCATGGACAACTGACATTTGTGAGATAGAAGAAGTTTTTATGCATCAAAAGTCTTAAAAGATCAAACTGTTGAGAGAAATTCTCCTTCAACTCAGTGGGAATGGTTGCTGCTTCTGGAAGTTTTATATTCTTTGTCTGTCACTGACTTGAAACTCAACGCTTCAAAGAAACGTGGTATGCAGCATTCAAAAAAACCCTAGTTTTCAGTTAGTTTATTATTATTATTATTATTATTACTACTACTACTACTACTACTACTACTACTACTACTACTACTAGTAATCAAATCCAAAATTAATTCTTTTGTATTTCATGAAATTATTTACTATATATTATTTGCTATATATGAAAGTATTTTCTCTGTATTATACAGACATCATAAAAGATTGCACAGCTTTCTGTATGTTGCAAGATTAGGAGTTTGTGCAAATGTACTTACCTAAAATGTCTTCTAAAATCTGAATTGTGCAGTGTATTCGTTCTTATACTTGATCTAGAAGTCAGTGCATTTCAGGGAGGGTTAGTATCAAAACACAGTAGTTATTACTCCCTCAAGGGGGCAGTGGAGGTGGAGGCATTGATCTACTCTCTCTGGTGACCAGCGATAGGACATGAGGAAACGGAGTGAAGCTGTGTCAGGGGAAGTTCAGACTGGACATTAAGAAAAGGTTCTTCCCTGAGAAGGTGGTTGATCACTGGAACAGGCTCCCCAGGGAAGTGGTCACAGCACCAAGCCTGTCAGAGTTCAAGGAGCTCTTAAACATATGGTTTGGTTTTAGGTAGTCTTGCGAAGGAGCAGCGAGTTGGACTCAATGATCCTTATGGGTCCCATCCAACTTGGCATATTCTATGATTAATATTTGAAAGTTCAGTAAGTCTTTCAAACCCAGGAATGTTTTATTAAAATGAATGTAGTCTAAAGCAGCTGATAACTTTTATTGTTTTTTAAGTATTGCTGTAGAGATATGGGCCAGGAAGCTATACAAATCCACACTATTGTCCTGGTTTCAGCTGGGATAGAGTTAATTTTCTTCATAGTAGCTAGCATAGTGCTGTGTTTTGGATTTAGTACCAGAATAATGTTGATAACACACTGATGTTTTCAGTTGTTGCCAAGTAGTGCTCAGACTACTCAAGGACTTTTTGAGCTTCTCCTGCT
>NW_009258388.1:691563-692150 GCF_000687185.1 Egretta garzetta
GATCGCGGCTCGGGACGGGCTGGGCATTGGTCGGTGGGTGGTGAGCAATTGCATTGTGCATCATTCGTTTTGTATATTCTGTATATTCTGTTATCATGCTCATTATTACTATTATTATTATTTTCTCTTATTAAACTGTCTTTATCTCAACCCTCGGCTCTAACCTTTTATTTTCTTCCCGATTCTCTCCCCCATCCCACTGAGGGAGGGGGGAGTGAGCGAGCGGCTGCGTGGTACTTAATTGCCAGCCGGGTTAAACCACAACAACTATGCATTGTACCTACTGTCAGTAAAAGTACTTACTCTTCACCGGGTAAAAACTGGCTGGATGGACAAGCCCAGAGAGTTGTGGTCAATGGAGTTAAATGGAGTTGCTGTCAGGTCACAAGCAGTGTCCCCCAGGGCTCAGTTCTGGGTCCAGTTCTGTTTAATATCTTTATCAACAATCTGGATGAGGGGATTGAGTGCACCCTCAGTAAATTTGCAGACTACACCGAACTGGGTGGGAATGTTGATGTGCTCAAGGGAAGAGGGCTCTGCAGAGGGACCTGGACACGCTGGATCGATAGGCCAAAGCCAATTGTATG
>NW_009258388.1:702058-704056 GCF_000687185.1 Egretta garzetta
TTTAGTCTGGAGAAGAGGAGGCTGAGGGGAGACCTTATCGCCCTCTACAACTGCCTGACAGGAGGCTGTAGGGAGGTGGGGGTCGGTCTCTTCTCGCTGGTAACAGGAGATAGGACAAGGGGAAATGGTCTGAAGTTGTGCCAGGGCAGGTTTAGGTTGGACATTAGGAAAAATTTCTTCACCAAAAGGGCTGTCAGGCACTGGAGTGGGCTGCCCAGGGAAGTGGTTGAGTCCCCATCCCTGGAGGTATTTAAAAGATGTGTAAACGAGGTGCTTAGGGACATGGTTTAGTGGTGGAATGGCAGGCTTAGGTTAACAGTTGGACTTGATGATCTTGAAGGTCTTTCCAACCTAAACAATTCCATGATTCTATTCTATGATTCTACTGTTCTCAGCTAAAGGAAAAAAACCCAGGAACTTCATCACCCTTGTTCCAGTCTCACACACAGGTTTTATACATAAGAATAATCTACAGAATGAGAGAACAATTCAGTTTGGAAGGGACCTCTGGAGGTCATCTAGTTCAACCTCCTGCTCAAAGCAGGGCCAATTTGAAAGTTCAATCACAACTCAGGACTTTATCCAGATGATTCCTCTGAAGACAGATCCCGTAACTTCACTGAACCACCAGTTACAGTGCCTTACTACTCCCATTAAAAAGATTTTTTTTGTTAACTCAGACCCAATTGGAATTTCCCTTATTGCAACATGTGACTTGCCTCTAGTCCTTTGTGCATCTGTGCTGACTTCCATGCTGGCCTTCATTGCTGCCAGGGCACACTGCTGACTCAGGTGCAAATTACAGAATCACAGCATCATTCAGGTTGGAAAGCACCTCTTGAGATCACCTCATCAAACCTTCCCTGCTGAAGCAATTTCAGCTAGAGCAGGTTGTCAAAGAACATGTCTGGCCAGGTTTTGAATATCTTCAGGGACGGAGTCTCCACACCCTCTCTAGGCAACCTGTGCCCAGAGTCAGTCACCCTCACAGTAAAAAAGTGTTTCCTGATGTTCAGATGGAATTTCATGTGGTTTAATTTGTGTTCATTGCTTCTTGCCCTGACACTGGGCATTACTGATAAAAGCCTGTCTTTTTTGTCTTCATTGCCTCCCATCAGGTATTATAACTGATATCTATGTACTTATAACTATAAATTGCCCACTGGAACCCCCAGGTCCTTCCCTACAAAGCAGTTTTCTAGGCTGCTAAACCCCACCCTGTGCTACAATAGAGAGTTACTCCTTCTCAGCTGCAAGAGGTTGCGTTTCCTTTTGTTGGACTTATGTGAAGCTCCAGTTGACCTTCTCCTCCACTTGTCAACCCATATATACACATAAAAGATTTTCAAGGGTCTGTAGCCTTATGTCTATTCATTGCAGGTAGCTTTCTCAATATTGCTATTTGAAGAACTTCACTCAGCTGAGTTAGATCAAAGGGACTTCCTGTAAAATGCAGTGATTTTACAGTCTTTTATGATTTAAAAACAGATAGAATCATAGAATCATAGAATGTTTTGGGTTGGAAGGGACCCCTAGAGGTCATCTAGTCCAACCCCCCTGCAGGAGCAGGGACACCGCTAACTAGATCAGGTTGCTCAGAGCCCCGTCCAACCTGGCCTTGAATGTTTCCAGGGATGGGGCCTCCACTACCTCTCTGGGCAACGTGTGCCAGTGTTTCACCACCCTCATTGTAAAGAATGTCTTCCTTATATCTAGTCTAAACCTACACTGGTTTAGTTTAAAACCATTACCCCTTGTCTTGTCTGCTGGCCCTACTAAAAAGATTTTCCCCCTCTTTCCTGTATGCCCCCTTTAGGTATTGAAAGGCCGTAATCAGGTCTTCCCGCAGCCTTCTCTTCTCCAGGCTGAACAAGCCCAACTCCCTCAGCCTGTCCTCATAGGAGAGGTACTCCAGACCTCGGATCATTTTTGTGGCCCTCCTCTGGCCCCACTCCAACACTTCCATGTCCTTCTTGTGCTGAGGGCTCCAGAGCTGGA
>NW_009258388.1:704419-723241 GCF_000687185.1 Egretta garzetta
TGATACTGGGGGTTACCCCAACCCAGGTGCAGGACCTTGCACTTGGCCTTGTTGAACCTCATGAGGTTCACACAGGCCCACCTCTCTAGCCTGTCCATGTCTCTCTGGATGACATCCCATCCTTCTGGTGTGTCAACTGCACCACTCAGCTTGGTGTCATCCGCATAGTAGATTTAGAAGCCAGTTCAGACAGTCCACACTGCTAAATAACACACAGTATCTGCAGGCAGAGTCTGAGGCAAAAATGGACACCAGAAAGTATATACTTTTTCTGTCCATAAACACCAATCTCCCATTTTCAGGTTATTGCTATTCTTGGCAGATGTTACTACATGTTATTGAGCTTTTGTTCCTATAGAGTGGTCTTAGCTGATAAACTCTGTTACATAAAACTAATCATGGTGTAAGTCAGTGGAGACTGCCCCAGGATAACTCTACAGGTGTTCCTAAAACATGACAGGATTGTCTTTGCTAGCATTGCAGCAAAGTGAAACCCACTTACCAGATAAAACAAGGAAAGGAGGATCCTTTCCCTAGGAAAAATATTGTGAAATAAAATAAAGTCTCACTATCAAAACTACACACCTGTTTATAGGGAATATCAGGCATAACCTTTTCTTGGAAATCATGGTGACATCTTTTGAATTATTTCTGCCATTTCACTATGAAATACTGAAAAATCAATGTTCTATAACATTAAAGCATCATGTAAGTATACAGCTTGTCTTTGTAAAAGGGAACAGTAAAAAGGGAAAGAACAGTAAAGGAAAGGTGGGTCAGTGCGAATTCGCATGTACTACAAAGTTTTAGAAGAGCTTGTGGGAAACTGAGGCAGAAAAAAATGCCTTTGAGCATGAAGGAACATACAGAACTCCAGATATTTTGTATAGTAATTCATACCATGTGATATTCAGTTTAAAAGGTTGAGATTTTCCTATTATTTAGTGTAAAACCCATAGGATTAAGTCAACGCATTTCCCCAATGGCAGTTTCAGAGATGTATTTCAAGGTGCTTGCAGCTTTCTTTGAAGTAAAACAGTTCTGCAGATCCAATTTGAACTAATTACATTCAGATATTCAGTACTAACAAGAGAGGACTTTGGTGTAAACTGTGTTTAAAAATGAGAACAGGAAAAACCACCATGCCATATATATGTTTAACAATTATAACATTTTACTTCACAATGTGCTAACAAATACTATATTCTAAGAATATTATCTACATCTTAGTAATAAGATAACTATACTTGTACTTTGAAACTTTTATTACAAAACACAAAGTTTGCCAGGTCTAATCTTAATATGGATTAATGAGCTGTGTTAGTATGCTATCTTTTGTGGGTTTAGGAGGTCTTTCTAAGACCTTTAAACACATTAATTACTAAATAATCATGAGTTAAGTTTACAGTCGTTAATTAATATAGCAATGAGTTATGAAATACTTGATTTCATACAAAGCACGACAAAATGCTGCAATGGCTTCTGTCTTAATGTCGTAAACTAGAAAAGCTTTCAAAAGTAATTAAAAGCTCTACTAAAAGGTCATTATTATCTTTTGCAAGGGATTCTTTATTTGTAGAAAGGCAGATGCAGGTTTAAGACCCCCTTATGCTGTTCATTGTGTCAAATTTGATAGCATGATCTCCAAATACAGCTATTTCCTCATGCTCTGTTTTGCATGAAGCTCATCTGGCCCAGTGCAGACATTTACAACATGGATCACTACAGTTGAACTAGTTGCAGAAACTCCTTTTCATTTGAGTCACCCGTGAAAATATAGGCCCTTTTAAGATGTGATTCTTCTGTTCCATTTTAGACATTGACTTTAGGATGAGATGAATCACAACCTAGAAATGCTTAGGTTTTTCTTCACTGACAATTAGGAGACTCCAAGATGACTAGCTTAGGGGTAGATAGCTGCATTTTAGTCATAAAGTTCTGTGAGATTATTCCTACTCCTTTTGTCTCCAATCTTATTTAGACTGTAAATTCTTCATGCACTGCCAACCACCATGACTCCTCATCACCATCACAGTAAAAATAAGAATCTTTTCCAAAATCA
Source organism: Egretta garzetta (assembly GCF_000687185.1). Lineage (NCBI taxonomy): Eukaryota > Metazoa > Chordata > Aves > Pelecaniformes > Ardeidae > Egretta > Egretta garzetta. The sequence goes on from NW_009258388.1 coordinate 706,482, forward strand.
AATTACTAACCTAGTATAAGAAATATCCAAAACTTGCTCTAAAAACTGGCCAACTCCCCCTACTTTTAACTTTGAATTAAAGGAAAAGGCTTTGGCAAAAAAGTTATTGTTACCATCTGGTCATATTGCATGAATTTTAGACCATCTGTTTTTGGCAAAAGCTCCCACATCTTAAATTCCAGTGCTGAGATCATGGAAGTTTCAGAATTTCATCCCAAGAGTTTCCAGCTAAATTGCCTTTTTGGAGCATCAGCAGGCTTCGTGACTGACAGGTGGGTGGCAGTCTTTGAGATGGATGGAGGCCTTTTTTATTCAGTCCATGAGGAAAGAGAAGCACAATCACTTCTGTGGTTCCTCTTGTTTAAGAGATGTGCTACCATGTACTTGAGAACCACAACAAGTGACCTGTGGGTCCATCTCAGGAGCTACAGCAATCAACTACTCTGGAGGTGACCCAGAATATAGAGCATAGCCATCACATCCTCACAGAGCAAAAAAAAAAATCTGGAAGCAGAGGGAAGCACACAGCACTACTGCAAGTCAAATAACAGGGAGCATCTACAAATAGCTATGACTATTTATCAATGGCTCTGCAGTTTGGGAAGTCTTGATAGCCTTAATGTATAGCACTGATGCATAGTTCTTCTGCCATGAACATACAAAGTCAAAGCAGGAAGACCTCCATGCTGATACACCTGTTTCCTCCTCCTGTCCCCATCTTGCCTTTTTTAGTGAATGAAATGACTGGTACGTGAATGAAATGATGGAGGTGGCACCAGCAAATGCCCTTTTATACAGAACTGTCCTGGTTTTGGCTGGGACAGAGTTAATTTTCTTCCTAGTAGCTGGCATAGTGCCGTAGTTTAAATTTAGTATGAGAAGAATATTGATAACACACTGATGGTTTAGTTGTTGCTGAGCAGGGCTTACACCAGTCAAGGACTTTTTCAGCTTCCCCTGCTCTGCCAGGGGCACAAGAAACTGGGAGGGGGCACAGCCAGGACAGCTGACCCCAACTGGCCAAGGGCTATTCCAGACCATATGGTGTCATGCTCAGTATAGAAACTGTCTGGGGGGTAGCAATTGCTGCTCGGGACGGGACAGGCATCAGTCAGTGGGTGGTGAGCAATTGCATTGTGCATCACCTGTATATTCTGTCTATTCTCTTACCGTTATTATTATTATTATTATTCTTTTCCTCTGATGTTTTATTAAGCTGTCTTGTCTCAACCCATGGGTTTTACCTTTTTTCCGATTCTCTCCCCCATGTCAATGAGCAGGGGGGAGTGAGCAAGTGGATGGATGGTGTTCAGCTGCCTGCTGGGTTAAACTACAACACAGGCTTAACTAACTTTATTCAGTTGCTTTAAGCTACTGAAAAGCAGAAAAGGAGACTCTAGTCATATCATTTACTTCCCCTGACCCAGTTTGCATTTGGGTCCTAGAGAATAATTTATAACAGTGATGCTTTTTGTTTCTAAACCTCCATAATGAGTTATGTTTTACCTGAGTCTTCCATCCTCTGCTGCAGCTCCTCCTGGTATAATCTTAGTAATGAATATCCCAGGATCATCCCCAATGTGTGGATTATCTGTTCCTCCAGCAATACTAAACCCCAGGCCAGAATTCCCCTGAAAAAAAGAAAGAAAAAGTAAATGCATTGCCAGATGCTAGATTTCCACAGAATTTATTTGCAGTGCATGAGTAAAGTATCCTTGCTTCTTAAAGAAAGCGCTTTATTTGGCAACACCATACTTGAAGGTGGGTGACTCAGTCAGAAAAAATTAATTGTCAGTTAAAGAACAGAGGCTGCAAACACAAAGATTTCCCAGAGTTAATGGCAGAGTTAATGAATGCTCCTACAGAAACAGGATTTGACCTAAATTTAATTGTTTTCAAAAGCAGTCACATAAATTAGCATCTGAACTCCAATATGAATTTATCCAAGTCAATGTGAGCTAGAGGCTAAAAACACTTCAGAGCTTTGAAAAAAAGACTTTAAAAACCACCATCATTTATAAACAGAAACAGTGAATAACATTTAGCGCTGAAGTATTTTAGTGCACCATTTTCTGTTGAAAAGTGATCATTGCTCAGGTTCACATCCTTTAAAAAAACCCCAAATCCACAAAAATTCTTTCGTCTTACTGATTTGCTAAAATGAAATTTTGAAAGACACAACATGAGAGTCTACTCAATGATCCTACTATTGCTTTTACTACTTGTGAGAATATCATGAAAGATAAATAGGCTTGTACCCACATACAAACACTTGCAAATTAAGTTGCTGTTTTTCACATACAACCCACGAGTCTAACCTTTTTATTTTTTTGGAAGTATATATTAGTTATTACACTTTTCTGCATAAACTAACATTATTTTTGCAAGGGATTCTTTCTTATTTGTAGAAATGTAGATGCAAGGCTTAAGACCCCCCTATGTATAGGGGGGTGTTCAGTGCAATACTCAATCCTTTAAGTGTCTCTAATCCCGAAGTATTTTTATAATTAGGTATTTAGGCTTATCACAATGATACAAAACTATTGATATTGCAGAATATGTACACTACTGCGAATGAAATAGATTCAGGGCACTAAAAATACTGTTCTCTTATTTCATCAACTTCTCAGATTATTGGGAGTTTGGTTGCTTCACTGCTGCTTGTGGATAGGTACCTGGTTCAATCCTAGTGAGAAGAGTTACTAATAAAAATGGCACCTCTATACTGTTTTGTTTTTTTAAATTTAAATCAAAACTCATTTCTGCAATTTTGAACTGTACTTCAATTCGTAGGTCAGGCATGCAATACATTTTGTGTGGAAAGCCTGCATGTTGCCTGCCTGCAGTATGGCAAATTCTCATTTCTGTTATCAGTATTTTACATTCACAAGTGATGCAGGTCCCATTACTCGGGAGATGTACACGCAATCTGCAGCTCTGCTATCAGCATATAATTGTGAATAAATTTTCAGTACTGAACTAATTTATTATCCAAGGAGAAGGATTTAGAACTACACATATCTTAATGCTTCTCAGCTAGCTATAATATGAAAAACATTATAATACTGAAAGGCTCTGTATATATCTTCTGTAGAGTTAATAAACATCTCCAGGCTGGCATTATAAATCTTTGACTTAATCTCCCTTTCATCATTAGGATCATCTCAGATTCAAGTTATTCTCCCAATATTTTAACACATGCCTAGTTGTACAGTGCACTCTACACCAACGTGTACTCTAAAAATACTTTAGAAATATTTTCCTGTAAGTTTTTCTATATGTCATATTATTAATGAAGCTAATCTAACACAGAAGAATGAAAAAATGTGTACTTATACACACTTCAGGAAGCCTGGAACAAAAGCCTTAAAGCACTACTAAATTCAAGGACAAATTTCTAGAAAGGATGATAAGTAATACCTAAGTTTTAAGGAAAAAAAAAAAAACAACTAAAAAAATAAAATAAAATTGTTGCTTTTACTCTTAACTGCAAAGAGGTCTACAAAATATGCAGTAACTTGTGTTTCTGAATAGAGGTGGATTTCCATATCCCCAAACCCTACTTTTAATACGGAAAGAGAAAGAACAGGGTAGCAAGGAGAAATCTGGACATAATTTTTAGTTGGTTAGGGAGCACAAACAGCTATATCATAATAAAAAAGCATGACTGAGGAGCTTTAAAAACCATCAAAGCTTGCCTGTTATGTGGGGTGTGCTTAACTGTTACAGTTCTTCACATAAAGTTCATTAGATTTCTTAGCAGGAAATAATTTCTGAAAAGGTTTCACACCTTCCCTGTACTCTTTTCCTCCTACCATATTTTTTTCCATTAACTTTTTAGAGCTAAAAAGTATAGGAATGATGACTGTAAGCAGCAATGTGGTAAAACTGCTACAGACTTCTCCGGAGAATGAGTGCTAGCCCTTGACATTTATCCATAAATGTGCATCTGTTATACTGCAAGTCTATTCCGATTCTGCCCCTTAGGAATAACCTTTTAAAAGAACAGGGCACCATTTCTCACTGGCACTTTTGTACCCAGAAAATTTCAGGCAATTATTCTGGCTGTAAGTCCTTGACTTGATCAACAGGATCCACAAGTTGTCACACACTAGATGCCTCAGCAGCTAGGTATATCCCTGCAAGGCTTTCCTGCACCAGAAACTGCACTGCAAAAGCCAAGAGCAATCACACATGTTTATTTTTTTTGCACTGTGGTTCTTGAAGGGTCTGCATTTGTTACGTGGAACAGTCTGCTATCTTTATACTTCAGCTCATGGCCAACAAAGGTAAAAGCATGGCTACCATCACTTTTGGGTAACTGGTCTTTTAAGAGCCTTGGGTTGAAAAAGGGGGACCATTCTGGTTAAGAGCTACTGTAGTTCAGTTCTAAGCAGCCATGCTGGTGTACAGATCTCTCCTCTCACCTTATCCTCCATCTTACTAGTGTGCAGGTTCATCAGCATATGGTTGTGATAGTGAAAACTCATTGCTGTTGATGAGCTGTAACTCCATGTTCTAATTAAGTTCTGCCTACTAGCACAACACTTCCTGAACCTTTCTTCAAGGGCTAGCTCCCCAGCTTTTACTTTTTACATCTCCATTGTCCACATCCCAGAAAAAAAGAGTATGTTAATTATCTTCACAGCTTTTCTTGGTATCTCTCTGGCTCCGTCGTTTCATGTTAACCAATGAAAACAGCTGCCTTCCCTCAGCCCAAACCAACAGCTCAACCATCACTCAGCCACTACATCTTCCAAGGCAGAACAGTCATGCTTTCTCTCATGCTGACTCTCATGTTTGGGAGTGGTTCCCTATAAATATCTGTCAAGTTAATTCACTGCCCTCTTTCTATTCCAAGCCTTACTTCTCTTGGATGCTTACAAAGCAAGTTAAGAATGAGCTCAAAGGCCTGGTTACAATGCAGATAAATGTTGAGTAAGAACTAATAGCAGCTGATACAGAGCAGAAGGGGTGTGAAGCGACAGAAGTCTTCCTCCTTTGGGGTACTCCGTTGATACTTTTTAACTGAGATTCATATTTAGACCTAAATATGCTTGCCTGCCTTGCTTCAGGATTCTTTAGTAGAAGAGATTTAGCCAAAAATCCCAAAATATATGTAAGGGACAAAAAACCAAACAAGTCTCAGACCTACTAACTTTAATGGCATAGCTCATTATTATTCGCATGTCTAAATACATTAGGGTCCAGCTCCAAACCATTTAGTGTTGAATTCATATTAGCTAAATTACCTTCTGACCTAAATCTTGCCATCTCTATGTCCAAGTTCTCAATTACTACTACTATAAAACCCTCATATAATTAGCTACTGACTACATAGGGAAGATCTGCATAAAATTACTCAACTATAGACGCATGAATGCATTCTTTTAATTGTGAGTTTAGCTTCTTACTAGCTTCCCCACCTTTTATTGCAAGGCCTCAGTCATGCACAGCCTGAGAAAAAGCTTAGCATAGTCCAACATGCCCATTTTGGCTTAAAAAAATGTTGCCTCAGTTTCCTCCTATTCACGCTGGATATCTCATGCTTCTCTGGGAGTTACCATCACCTTCAAATTTCTCTCTTGGCTCAGCTTTACTGTTCAAATAGAGAAACTTAGGTCAAACTACCAAATCAAAATAATTTCTCCAGCCCCAGAGGCCTCCTTCTTCTCCTCCTCTGAAGGAAAGGTCAGTGCTTCTTCTTAAGGTTTACTACACAAGCCTGCCTCCTTTATGCCTTTCTCAGGTGGGGCTTTCCACCTCCACAAGGATCACTGGAGTTCTTTATAGCTCAGCCTGAGCAGGGAAGAGGCCTGGCCATAATTCTTCTGGCCCTGGCGGGGCAGACAACTTCCAAAAGAATCACTTCAGATGACTGGTGTTATACCTTCTGCCAACACTGAAACACAACACTTGTCAGAATAAGATGATGGATGATTCACTTGCCAGGGAAAGAAAATAAAACTTGCAAGTTCTGGCCAGTTTGAATCTCTTCCCTCAAGACTTGTAATACTGCCAACATAAAGATCACAATAATAAAGTAAGAATCCCCACCAGGTAATGGTTTTGGGTAGCCAGAAGGCCATCCTTCTTCTTACTTAGCCTTCCATCTTGGGTTCTTTTACACACCACTATGAGCAGCCATGTAACAGGCTGCGTCTTCATAAGTCGCAGTGTTTTTATTTTGTCAGAGAGTAACCCTCAGAAGTGCTCCACACTGACTTCTGTGGAAACAGAGTTAAGGCGACGCTGAGAACCTCTGAAGTTATTCTCCCATGGCATTGCAGGTTAATAGCCTTCCATACACTTCTACAAATGTTTTCCTCCTTATTGTGTCTCTTTTTTTTTTCTTTTTTCTTTTTTCTGCTAAACAGCTGCATTTCGCCTTAGAGAAGAGTTTGATTACAAATGATGTAAACTCATTCAGTCTTTAACAAAATCACAGAAGAATATGAGCTCAGGAAACAGAAATGAGATTAGAAATGCACATCAGGGGCAGACTGAGTTTTTCCCTATAGAAGAGCCAAGTGGTTTGTATTTTACCACACTAAATAAGCATACCACAATCACACAGAGGTTGTTTTCCCATTCAATTTTCTTGTTTTTTTTATTCTAATCAATAAGGTGACAGCAGAACCCAGTGTTTGACACCAGCTTCACACAGAATCTTTTTGAATTACTTAATTTCTTCAGTGCTCCTAAAAGAATTTCTGATAATCTTCTGAAATGACATGATTTTGAAGCTCTCTGGCATTTAAGTTAGGAAAAAAAAAAAGCGAACTGCACAGAATTCACTTAACTATTGCTGCAACCTCACCTTCTCATTGCAGTGTAGGAAGCCTGTTTCACAGACTCCATCAGCCAGAAAAAAGTCTAAGACACAGTGAGGAACTGTATTTCCCAGAATGGTTTCCATAGGTTGAAAGCTGTTTCAGGTGACAACATATACTCCCACAGCTTCTATTACTGAAATGATCTTTGTGTGTGTGTGTATATAGATAGATAGATAGATATATTAGTTACAGGTTTAAGGGAGCCATTTTGCTTAGCTGTTAAGGAATATTTTAGTGTTAATAAATCTTTAATATGCTAACTATGCTAATAATAAATAAATAAATAAATAAATAAATAAATAAAAGTATTAACATAAGTCAAGCCTACAATGCTTTCCACTGGTTTCAAGGGTTTTGTCCAAGCAAGAACATCAAGTTTCCATTATATAAGATTGTTTTCCTGCTTCACCATAAATTTAACTACAAACATAGTATCACAGGAATGTCTGGTAATTCTTCCGTTAGGCCCCAAGAAATGCTGTTTATCAGTAAAGACAGGCAAAGTTAAGAGTGGTCACAGCATACCTGTTTGTAAATGAAGCAGTCAAGTCCATTCATGAGATCATGTAAAAAAGAATCAGAATTCCTGACCTTCAATGTTTTTGTGAGCTCAAACTTGTTCCTATTTCTTTGTGGAAAGTTTTATCGCTTGGGACAAGAGAGGAGAAAGGGGAAGGGCAGCACTATACTTCTGCAAAGTGCTGCAAACTTTTGAACAAAAGTGATAGGGCAAAAGTAGTTAATTCGATAATAAATAACTTAATCCGTGATTTGCAGTCTTGCACTAATTCTGTTCCCCTATAAAATTTTGAGACTTTAAAAAGAAATCTTCTCTTGACAAACCACATTTTCGTAAGAAGCAGAATTGTATGTATTAAAGAAAACAAACAGAAAACACTGCCCATGTTCTTTATTATTCATAATATACCTAAAATACTTACAATTTTACCTCAGGAAGGGTTTTTTTGGGGGGGGGGTTGGTTTTTTATGGACTTCTTACCTCTAGTCTGGTGTTCACAGCCAAATTTGTGGAATGCTTTTCTCTCTCATCCTTTACAGATGGCTTTAAAGTATGAATTCCTGCCTAAATTTGCAGGTTTTCTCAGAGCAAATTCAGTCAAGAGAAAGCTCACAGAATGATAGCTGACTCATCCCTAAATACATGCTCTTTTTTTCTGTCTTCCTCTGTTACAACTTTCAAAGACTCTGTTACTCGATGCTTCTTAAAAAGTTGTCTATTGAATTTTACAATGGGAATTATGCTTCAGCTTTTTAAGAGCAGTAATGGTTATAGGTTCAGTGAGTCCTAACCTTTCTTTAATCTAAACAATGCTTGTTTTCTCTTGTTTATGCAAAATTTCAAAATACTTCAATAAAATAGTAAGTTATATCTTCTGAAGTCAGTGTAGGCTTGGTATGCATTTGAGAGAACTTCAGAATTTTACATACGTGCATCAAAATCCTAAAGCTTTTCAGCTTTGGCTGCTGCAGGCAGGGCACTTTCTCACTCTGTGTAAGTAATGCACACTTTTCTGATGGTGGTGTTGGCTTAGGAATTATGATATTTTTGTTGAAAAGAAGATTTACTTGGGTTTGCTATTGAAGTTTTTTAATGTAGCACCTTCCTGTAGGTAAATGTGGCTGTGAGGAAATGATAATTCATAAACTACTCTTCAGTTTATCTCAGATGGTGAAAAAACATGTCCCTTAATTGAATTATGAAACACATAATTTGGAACTTGACTTTTTAATAAATTTTAGTAAATTTTTTAAATTACCGTGTACTCATTTTTTAATTTTTATGTTTCTGCTTAAGTGAGATCATACTTCTGAAACCTTATAAAAAGTAAAATATGAAAGTAATATTTGTTTTCTACAGATATTCAAAACAGTTTGGCTGGAATACTTAGCAAAATGTTGTTATGTCCGAACCTAATCTCTGCCAGGGTACCTTTTTAATAACAAAAACGGTTGTACAAAGCAGCAGTCCCCGAGTCCTAGGTAAGGCTGCCACCAGCTTTGGCTCACCTTACAGTTTTCCCCTCAGGATCCTTCCATTTCTGATGAAAAAACCCAACACCTTCTCCCATGAGACAAAAAAAAAATAGCACCTCCATCCACAAACCACATTTTCCCTTGTTCTGTGATACTGGGTTTCTCCAAGAACTACTCAACAGCATGAGAAAGTGAAAGCTGAGAATGAGTCAAGTTTAGAAAACTGTGGAGAATTATTTTTTTTTTCCAAGAGATGGGGAAAAAAAACCCCAACCACTAAGGGTTGTGGGGAAAGTAGAGGGAATCGAGTAACATAGTCTACAAATGAGACAAATGATTGAAAACTCTGACCCTAATTGACGGTCATGGGAGGATTAGATACAGATCAGGATTTGCTGCTGTCCTGAAATAGTGCTTCACAGGCTTACTCTCTTTCTTTGTGCTAAAGCAGACAAGACTACTTAGTTTGGCACCTAAGATGGTTATATGGAGGGAATAGCCCTAGATATACCAAGCCCAAGAAGGCGATGATCACCTGAGATTGTTAGAAACAACAGTGGGTGCTAAGTACTTCTGCAGAATTTGTTCAATAATGTTTTTCTCCACAAAGTGCTTCTCACCTAAAAAATACAACTCTCCTCTATTCTCCTGACAGTGAAGTGATACAAAATTTTTTTCTACCTTTCACTCAGCCATGCTTAGTTTAACAGCACATATATAGCAGGGGGGTTTTACCCATCGCTCAGCAATGCCCAGGTCAACAACACACAGCCACATTGCAAACAACAGCTTAATAAATTAATGCTTCATCCCACTGAAGTGATCCAGGGATTTTATAATATGGAAAACATAGAAACATAGAATCATAGAATCATAAAATGTTTTGGGTTGGAAGGGACCTCTAGAGGTCATCTAGTCCAACCCCCCTGCAGTGAGCAGGGACACCACTAACCAGATCAGGTTGCTCAGAGCCCCGTCCAACCTGGCCTTGAATGTTTCCAGGGATGGGGCCTCCACCACCTCTCTGGGCAACCTGTTCCAGTGTTTCACCACCCTCATTGTAAAGAATTTCTTCCTATATCTAGTCTGAACACTTCCGTCCTGTTCAAGATTTTGATAGAAAATATTTGTTGAACCCACCTCCTCGAGGCTCTAAAAACTTTGAGACAAGACAGGATTCTGCTTTGCAATTCTTTCACAATCTGGCATTTATTCTAGCATTTTTTTATATTCTGAAGGAAGAGTGATACATGCTGAATAATCAAACTGCTTCCTGCCATACAGTATGTGGTGCTTTGGCCATCTCCCACGCTAATGCTAGACCTGTGTAATTCTGCCACATCTAATCCTGTCTTTAGACTTAAATCATTCCAGCAATGTTTTCAGGTATTTGCACATGCTACACTATACTGTACTTTTCTTGTACTGTGTTTTATCCAAAGCTCAAGTTTCCAAAGCCTAAACATCAAAGCCACATTTCTGTCTCATTCAGAGAACAAGGACATTTGCATATTTATCAGAGTGCTGTTGAACTCTTTTGTACTTTCAAATCTACTCAAGAGTAACATAATTCATGAAATTCTCACTTCTCCCACATACGCTGGCACACTCCCCAGAGTCAGAGTTTTGAGACTCCGTAGTTATATTATGCTCCATATGGTACAGATTTTCATCTCTGACGGTGCCATTTGTTGTTTTCAAGCCCCTTATCAGGTTCAGCACGTTCATTACAAAACCACAATACACACGACTACAACTGCTTGGACTACAACTGCTTGGTACGCTTACTCTCGCTTGTTGTCTGTAGAGGGATATTGTTCTCTCAGCTCTGTCCAGATGAAGTACAGCATGCAAGAAGGAGAATTTTAAAAAAGATCCGATGGATTTGGCTTTTCATAATATGTGTGAAATCTACAGCGCTGTAAACCAGCAAATCTAGACATGGAATGGAGCCACTACCAAAGTGAAGCAATCTCTTGAAAAAACGCTAGTGCATCCTCCAGCTGTATACAGTTTGATGCAAAAGGATAAATGTGAAATCTCTGCAGATTCAGTTTTCTCTGTTTAATCTCTCTTAAGCTCACATTAAGAGTTTCTGAGCTGTGACAAACACGTATGCCTACTTTTTTCTTCAACATGTTTCTTGTCCTACGTCAGTATTATCCGTAGGGATAGTCTTTCCCAGCATCATGGGAGCATCACGACCTTGTCTAGTCTGTCTCATACAGAAAGGTTAGTCAACATACGTCCTCTTTTAGTTAGAATTTTAGTTTTCATACAATGAAAGCAAACAAATGTCACAGAAAACACATTCTGATGACTAGCTGGAAAGTAGTATGGGAGAAAACTAAATATCCAAAATGTTTCATCAAAACACAGACGTGTGTTCTTTGGAGGAGGGAAATGCTGCTTCTGGGGAGTGAAAGTTTTCACTTTACTTGAAAAAATCTTTCTTTGTCATATTCTGTCCCTCCAGGCTAGAGCTAGACTTCTTGTCAACCAGATCCTAAGAGCTGTCTGAACTCCCAGGACTACACAACTAAAAGTGGAAAAGTCAGATCAAGGTAAGGAAAGCACCCACCAAGTGATAACAGGAACTAGACGGAAGGGGGGTGGGGAAGAATAGGAGTAAAAGTAAAACACTGACAGGAGTTGAAAGAACAACAAAGCTTGTTCCAGAGACAGGCTACTTTTAAAATTTTGACATGAACATCACTGAAGCTTTCACAATGCAATTATCTGCAAAACCTGAGGAAATTAAGACATGTTTAAATGTAACTCTATGACAGAAGTAGACAGTCACGTTCTGTACAAGGACTTGGGGAGTAGAAACCTGATTTTACTGAAGCTATGGAAATCAACAGGGTTCCACCACACCGTGCTAGCAATTAAAAGGAAAAAAGAAAATTCCTACTGACCACTTCAGTTCCTATCTAAAGGATTACACCACTCACTTTGGTTAAACCAGTTTATAGCTCTAAGTCTTTGTGTTCAAAAACTGCTGCATGCCTAAATGGGTTTATTTGGACGGATCACACGGTCACTATAGCTTTGCTTTGTAAAGCACTTAGGGGAATTTGAGACTCCTTGAGCATTAAAGGTGCTGGAATAAGCCCAAATTTTAAGCTATTGTCTAAGCTATTGTTCTTTTCCATTTGACTGTCATATTCACAGCTATGAAATGAGTATATTTAGCTGTTCTTATATTGTGATTTATTTTTTAGCATATTTTCAACATATGATAGGCCAACAATTTCATGGGTTATAGTTCTTTACTGAAATACGTATATAGTTAATAATTTAGATAGAATTCTGGAATGTTTATACCCATTATAAGATTCTGATAATCTTTTCTTTCCAGCTCTTATTCAAACCCGCATCAAAGGAAATGCATGAGTAAAACTCTTAATTTGCCTCCTTATTCAAAATCATGATCTTCAGGGCACGTAATCTGGAAGAAAAAACTAAACTGTTAATGAATTAAAAGGCCCTTAAGGCTTTCAAGTTCAAGCACAAATCCTAAAGGCAATGACTGGGGATTCTTGCTATTGCATCACTTACCTTGCCAGCGTTGAGCTATTCTAGTGGCTAAGCACGCCGAGCTTAGCATTAGTTTCTCTTTTAATACACATTAAAGCAAACTTTTGAGAGAATTTCTTATCTTGAATAGCACTTAAAACTTTTCTTTCAGGCCCCATGGTGCTCAACTATAGATTTCACTGAGAAGAAATACAAAGACGGATAAATTACAGGAAATGCAATGCATTCTTTGTTTTTTCACAGACACACATCTAAATCTCATCATTTTTTGCAACTTTGTGCTGACCTTGTTTTATTGTAACATTTCAGTCCAGTGTCCATTTTGTTTCTTATTCTTAGTAAACCTGACTGACTATGACCCTGAGCAACATGACGTAGCTTCAAAGCTGTCTGTCTCTGAGCAGGAGCTTGGACTAGCTGACCTCCACAAATTCCTTCCAAATGGAATTATTCTCTGCTTCTATGAAATACCAGTGTCACAAATAGAAAAGAAATTTTCAAAATCTGCTGCCAGCCTAGGAATGGCTCAGTCACTAAAAACCTCCCTTCTAAATTTTATCTTAACAATCAAGTGACAGTTAAACGTTTTGCATAGATCGTTCCATACAAAAATTCCTTTTCCAAGATTTGTACCCATACATTCTTAAATGCAGAGGCTTTTTTGACAGGGTCTCTATGAAAGTCAGATGAAACTCATGGCTAAAACTGTACCTTGAATACCTCTCACACAGTTCTTTGAAACTAGACAAATTAATTTTGTCACATGAGAAATGTTCCTTTACATTAGGAAAAACAATTTTACAGATGTCCTTCTGGAAGGAAGAAGGGAAGAGGAATCTTTAACCAGGTATCTGTTTGCCAAACTTGACTAACAATATTCCCTAGGCAATATTTTCATGCCGTTCTAGAAATCAGTTGAGATAAGATTCACTGTTTCTTACTTGCATCAACACTTGTAAAACATTTGGTGTTTTGCTGAATAGCGTATGCACATATATAAATAAATGCACAGAACACTGCAACAGAACTAGACTACCATTCCCAACAGTATTTATATAATAACATCTAATATCAGATATTACTTTTTGCTGAAAATTCAAAGGAATTCTAAATTTCCATGTCCTACTTCAGATATGTGTCATGGTAATGAATCATATTGAATCATATTATAAATTTCTAGGATAAGTTAATAGCCATTTTCAAGTTTAGAGACATTATTTTAAAGGTGCCTGTCAGTGATTCATTGGCAGAGAATAATGGTCTTGTGATTCATGGAAAAAGAAAGTCCTCTCCTCCCCAGCTGTACAGATGTCACTTTTGCTTTTTTGGAGGTGGTAGGAAGACAGGCTGGGGAACACACAGGATCTAAGGAAAGATTTCTGCCAGATGAATGGACGTTAAACTAGAAGTTGTCCAGCGTACACTTTTTAAGAAGAAAAGCAAAAGCCAACAAAGACATTTTCAGTTGATCTCAGACTCTCCATGGAAAGTTCACAGCCTGAGATGCCTCTGGGTCACACACAGATGCTGCTCAGACAGATAAACCTATTCAAGTATAGTAATAAGTTTGATGAGCAGAATTTTCAGAAGAATCAAACAATTCCTATTGATGTCGGACAGAATCACCACCTATTTCAAAAGAATCAGTCAGGCTACAGGTAAACACTTTTGAAAATCCAATCTTTTATCTGAATTCCTAACGTTTCAGATCTGCTTTTCTTAGTATCCACAGAATCACAGAATGGCAAGGGTTGGAAGGGACCTCAGGAGATCATCTAGTCCAACCCTCCGGCTAAAGCAGGATCACCTAGAGCAGGTTGCACAGGACATTGTCCAGGTGGGCTTTGAATATCTCCAGAGAAGGAGACTCCACAACCCCCCTGGGCAGCCTATTAGAGGGCTCTGCCACACTGTATTGGCTGTAAATTTTCTGTCACTAAAGACCTTTTTTTTTTTTTGTTGTTGATTCATTTTCGGAGTAACCACTCTCGGAAATAAAGCTGAAATTCCTGTTATTGGTAGCATGAAAAAACATGAGTCTACTTCTACTCTGTTCCTGAAATGTATTCCACATTCAGCCCCCCCCCAGACAGTAAATTAACAAAGCAAAATAAACCCTGGAAGAAATAGTCCTTCAGAAAGGCAAAATGACTCTGTGTCTATACTTCAGCAATGCAAATGGATTTGAAATTTTATTAATAAAATAGTCACAGAAAAATAAAGAGCATGGTTCTGATAGTATGGCCTCCTACACTACCTTTATCTTCAACAGTACTGGATAAATTCTGAGAAGGAAGCAATTTCTGTAGGAAGGAAAATTTTTACTAACTCCACATTTGTAAGTACCCCTAGCAGTGAAACATTCCCTCTCTGTTTTTGTCATGAACATGCATATTAACCATTGCCATTTCAAGACTTTTTAATTCCCATACCCTCCTCCTAAAGGAGGGAGAATTCTCACACCCCCTTCAGAGCTAAGGAATTGCAGTGGGTTTTGAAGCAGGGCGCTGAACATTACTCTACTGACATCCTAAAATCCTCATGAATAACACCCCTAAAATCCTGATGCATAGCATCAGTAGAATATATTGAGCTGTAAGAATGAGGAAAGATAAATATAGCTTTTTTGGATGATTGTATATTTTTGTACAAAATAGGTGGCATCCATTTTACTTGTTTTTTAAAACACGTTCAGTAGAACATCTTCAATTAGGGCATGCTACATACCCTCTCTATATACTGCATAGAAAGAAACACTTCTGCGTTGCAATTCATCAACATGCAAATTGGTGCAAGTCAAAATGTTTCACATACGTTTATCAGCTGCAATCAACCTTCATTTAATAGTTTCTTAGTCTTGGCATGCAATTTATGCTTTAAAATGAGAGAGAAAATTGAGGTAAGAAAGGGTGTTAAAAAGGAAGAGAGAGAGAGAATGAGATCAGAATAACCAGCAGGTCGCTGATGAGGAGCTCATCTGTGCTGCAAAACCTGAACCAAGCTACTGTTCTGGACAGGCACCACTGGGGTTTACATTTCAAAGGAGTGTCTTAATCACCAGGCACACTATCTCCGATCGAATGAATATATAATTGTATATTCAAAGTGGAACAGGTCCAACAGGAGAAAGACACACCTCGGCAAAGCTAGGCAGTCATCACGGACAAACCCCTGTTACATGTCAGGCAGAGGAAGCATGTTTATCCCATTTTCCCACACCCGTGATAAGTATTTTTATGAGGATTGTGAATCCTTTTCCTTTCACTTTACATATTTCCACCAAGAAAACTTGTGAAAGGGATCACATTTCTGCCACTGTGCAGTAGAGGTGAAAAAGAAAAAGGTACCTCAAAGAAGTTCAACACAACATTTCACATCCAACTCTCACCCTGCCATCAGTGATAGACAGCCAAAGGTAGAAACAATTAGAAGTAACCATGGCTGGTACCTTGGCTGGCTTTTCTCAAGACTCCTTCTGGAAATTCACTACAGAGATAGTAGGTATAACCCCAAAATATTTAACACAAAGAACCGGTATTATTTGTATTAATGCATATTAAATATTTATTTTTCTCTTTTCAGGTTTGTTTAAAATCCTATTGAAAGCACAAGCACAGTCATTTTAAGCATTAAACATCTCCCCATTCCCATAATATGCATCAACTTAATCTAAAGTAGAACATATTAATGCATAGACCTCCTCTACAGTACATTGTCCTTATGCTGCGTAAAATCCACAGACTCCATCCTGCATCAGAATTCTTTTGCATGCCTAAGTATACTTGTATAAATGTACTGCTAATAATGGTAATGTCCTTAAAAAAGCAAGAGGGTGACTTATTTTTCCAGCTGAAATAAGATTTCTCATTAAAATTTTATGGCTAGAACAGAAATTAGACATTGTCATTGCAATGTAATCTACTCGTTAGCAAATGCATATGAAAGGTAAAAATCCATCAAAGAAAAATTATAAGTATCACGTGGAATTAATTTTTAACTTCTATTAAGGTTTCTCATCATCTCCAAATTTATCCAGGGGAAAAAAAAAAACAAAATTCATGCAAGCTATGGACATTTGTTACTGAGAAACCAGAGGGATACATATAACCATATTCAAAAGAATCTGTGCACTGAACAGTACTTTGGACGTAGGAAGCCTGTGGGACATGCTATCATGTATTGTAATACATGAACCAGCCAAAACATCCAGGGCGCGCATACTCTTGGTTTATGTCAAAGCTGCCACCCTAGGAAGGATTTAGATTCTGAATAAAAGCAACAATCAGTGTGTTAAAAAAGAGCTTTTAAACAGACAAATCAAATGGTTATTAAAGGCTTGTCTTAAGGGAAAAAAAAAAAAAGATATTTGTTTTCTTAGAAATCAGATGT
>NW_009258388.1:723281-739686 GCF_000687185.1 Egretta garzetta
TTCTATCTGTATCCATCTATTTCAATGCCTGCCTCAGCTTCCCCTATACAGCAATGTCACTGCTTTAACAACATCTGAAATTATACATAGTTTTGGTGTATATCAAATACACACAAGATTTTATTGAAGCAAAATAAAATCCTTCATATCTGGCAAAGTTTTTTCTTATGATAAATATTTAGAAATATGGGGCAGGGGAGTGGGAGTGGGGAGGGAAGCAGAACATATCCTGACCCTTTTTTCTTGATTATTTTTAGATACAAATTTGGCCCAGGTGGCCAAGAAAACCAATGGCATCTTGGCTCGTATCAGGAATACTGTGGCCAGCAGGAGTAGGGAAGTGATCATGTCTCTGTACTCGGCACTGCTGAGGCCACACCTTGAATGCTGTGTTCAGTTTTGGGCCCTTCACTACAAGATGTTGCGTTGCTGGAGCATGTCCAGAGGAGAGCAACAAAGCTGGTGAGGGGTCTGGAGCACAAGTCATACGAGGAGCGGCTGAGGGGACTGGGGTTATTTAGTCTAGAGAAGAGGAGGCTGAGGGGAGACCTGATCGCCCTCTACAACTGCCTGACAGGAGGGGGTAGCTGGGTGGAGGTCGGCCTTTTCTCCCTGGTAATGGGCAATGGGACGAGGGGAAATGGCCTCAAGTTGCACCAAGGCAGGTTTAGGTTGGACATTAGGAAAAACTTCTTCAGAGAAAGGGTTGTCAGGCTCTGGAATGGGCTGCCCAGGGAAGTGGTTGAGTCCCCATCCCTGGAGGGATTTAAAAGCCAGGCAGACGCGGTGCTTAGGGACATGGTTTAGTGGTGGGATGGCAGGGTTAGGTTAACGGTTGGACTTGATGATCTTAAAGGTCTTTTCCAACCTAAACGATTCTATGATTCTATGATTATGTGGGATGTTTGGCAATACAGCTAGTAGCAACTTACAGAATCCTGATGCATATGTATCACCCCCAGATCTTTCCCCCTTGCTGTCACTTCCATGAGTAAGGATTTATAACGTTTAAAAGTGTTCTCTCCTACAACATGAAGATAGCACAAGAAGACAACAGCACAGAATGATGGGCAAGTATTTGCCTGGCCCCTCCATCTATTCAAGATTTAGAAACACGTCATGGGCTTTGCCTATTCTGAATTATCACAACTATATGTGTCAGTACAAAGGTGATAGATGTCAATGCATTTAATGATTTAACTATTTTAAGCCACATAAATATAAAACTAGGAAAAGAAATTATTGATATTTTTCTAGGTATAGAGAAAATAAATTTTAATTCTGATTAAGAATTCAGTTCAGTGACACAGAAACATTGTAGTTATTCAATGTTTAAATCATTTACAAAAATACTAAATTTCTGCCATCTGCATTACAACTAATTTAACACGTGGCTACAAGGAATTTCTCTGTAGAATTCAAAATATGCTATCAAAACAACAAATGTAAAAACAATAAGAGGATTTGGAATAATATAAGAGAACCTTCTGAAGCTTTTGAAAGTGAATTCAAAGTTTTACATGCAACTCTACTAGACAAGACTTCAGCTTGAGCCTTGAGCAACTGTTAGATCCGTGCCAAAAGCTGTAACACGATACTGAGATTTGAGAGATATAATTTCACATGTAAATCAACACTATAGTAGACAAATCGAATGCTTGAGCACTCCGGTAAAAAATATTTGGCTTGACCCTTTCTAACAAGCCTGATTTTCCAAATGGCCTGCCTTTGAGCCTACACCACCATCACATGTGCCAAGACAGAATGGGACATGTTTGGAATCACTGCCCACCCTTTGGTCTCCCAAAGTGCTCAATATTCATTTTGAGACAAGATGCTTACAGAGCTTTGTATCATTTAGATGCAAATGTTTCTGCAACAGACTTAAAATTATTTTTAAAAAAAATATTTTCCAGTCAAGTTTAACAATTATGAACAAAAAGGACTTCAGTAAAATCGAGTGAACACATGTAACTAACCCACTCACTCACCTCACTAAGAAACACCTTTGTAAAACGTACTGACTTACAAGAAGTAATTAGTCTTTTCCCACTTTCATCCTGGCTACCACAATGATGCCTCATTATTAGGTATTGATTTTTAAACTGCAGCACGAAGATGAAAATCATTATGACAGTTAACAAAGCCATTTTCCTTTCAACAGAGTCGCATGGCTTACACAGCGTAGCCAGTCAGACTCCATCATGAGAAGCCTTTAGACAACACGGCCAGGAAATCAAGAAAATTTCAAATCTCAGCTTAAGTTTGTTCTGCATTATCTGTGAATGCTTATTTGTGTGTGAGTCATCCACAGAGAGTGAACCTGCAACACAGACGGAACAAGTGCTACCAATACCACATTTCATACTGTACAGTGTTTATCCACCATCTGCTGTTCAAGATTCCTGCAACTATAACTCATAAAACTTTTCAAATTTAAACTTACTGTGTCAACTTATGAAATAATATAAAAGGGGATGCTTGCTTTCATTTAATTACACTGCAGACTTCTCCAACCAGGCCACTGAATTGAAAGGGGAATTTTTTTTTTTTTGGTAAATAAAATTGAAAGGGAAAAAGATGAGCACATGGAAACAAGATTAGGCCCCTAATTATCTCAAAGAACAATATCCCAGTGAACATACAAGATTTCCTCCAGATTTCATGTCAAGCTCAATCACTACAAATGGATAAAAAGAACAACCTTCTTTCTCACTTTGCCTAGTATTAAAATTAAATTCAGCTCTATTTAAAGTTTTCACAAAATAGACTCCCCATTGAAAAATAAGAAATTAAACTAGTGAGTTGTACTGGTTCAGCATTAATGTTCTATTTCCAGAAACCCTCCTCCTTCCCCTCCCCCTGAAGATCCAGTTAGCCAGCTTTTCAAAGGAGCCAGTCTGAAATGTATAAGCTCATGAGAATTCTTAGATCATTAGCAAACAGCGTTTCCTAGCGGAAAGGTGGCCAGGGAATACTGCACTGTAAAAAGCGAGAAATGGGTATGTTCAGAGATAAAGTACCATCCACAGCTGTGGCCAAATCTGCAGTGAAACTGCTTAAAGGCATTCCAACTTCAGGAAGGAATCCTGTACTTATTTACTCCACATGTACTTCTTCTGTCAAGAGTAGTTATATTGATTTTTCACAGGTAAAAAGATTCTGGGTCGGGCTCCTACACTGGATATCATCTTTCACATACAGGGTATCCTACTCTACTCTCTCCGTAGGACAAATTCTAGATTAGTTAGTATTGATTGGTAGTGTACAGTGAGTCTTCAGCTCTGTTTCCCTTTCCTTAATAAGGTCTTCACAAAATTTTTACCCTCTCCGCAGTGATTAGAAAGACTATTGTGTTGACTTAATCAGCCCATTCTTCCTCATTATTCCTGCAACTATACTAATTTTTTCTTTATAGTAGAGTAATTGACTCCTACATAATAGTTCTAACACTAAAAATCAGATTAGTTCTTGTGAGCTTCCTCCTATTATATCTATTCTCAGAACACTTTCACAGATTATTTCCCAGTGTTTTTTTCTATAGAGGTTTTTTTTCATTTTATTTAGAAGCTAAAATTCCTTTTTGCTTTGATTTCCTTCAGCTCTTTTTCAATATCTGAAGTCTCACAGAAATCTTATCTGACAACTTATAGAAGCAATTTAGCACTTCAGATTTTAGTTTTGCACTTTGTCCTTCAAGTAATACCCAGAAAGACATGCTGTTTTCATGAGGTTCTTTCTGCGTTAGCATCGGTGCAGTTACCCTACGGTAAAAACATGTATCCTTGTGAAAGAATGAATCAGTCTTCTGACCAAGTAACCCAAGAAAACAGAATGATGATTTTCCTCTTAAGGTTTAGAAAGCTCATGGTGACTCTAGTAAAAGTATAAGGCAGTCTTTCTTCCAGATGGCACAACTGACCCCAGAATGCATCATATGCGCCTAGGATTGTTCAGCGAGCACTTACCTTGTCAGAAAACTTTCCCCTTTTCAACAGAAGGGACAGCAGCTTTTAGAGGCTATGCAATGGACTCTCCCTGGTGGAGGATAGCTGATGAGGCTGTATCACCACGTTCTCTGGCTCTCTTCTCCCAGGACTGCTCCTTTTCCCATTATAGGATGTTTCCCTTATCCAAAATACTGGGTCACATTCTGCTTTCACAGCTCAAAAGCAGGCTGTGAGAGCTATTGCTGTCTTTTATGACTTTTTCAAGCAGAGGATGGAGATGGCAACAGGAGTGCTGGAGCAGCAGTGAGGAATAGCAGGAGGTACCTGAGGTGCAAGATGACTGCCTTGACTAAAAGGACACTGGTATGGGAACAGTGCCCCAGGCACACATCACAGTAGTAAAGTGAAAACAGGATGATTAATAGCTCCTAACAAGGTCCAAATGTTCATATCCCATCAGTCTGCCACCAGCAGCACTGCAGTCACTCAGTTCTAATGCAATCTTGCCCATTGCTAAAATTAACCTAGGTAAAGCAGCTCTGCTGAGAGGGACCTGGGAGTCCTGGTGGATGACAAGCTGACCATGAGCCAGCAGGGTGCCCTTGGTGCCAAGAAGGCCAATGCCATCCTGGGGTGCATTAAGAGGAGTGTGGCCAGCAGGTCGAGGGAGGTTCTCCTCCCCTCTACTCTGCCCTGGTGAGACCCCACCTGGAGTACTGTGTCCAGTTCTGGGCTCCCCAGTTCAAGAAAGATGAGGAACTCCTAGAAAGAGTCCAGAGGAGGGCTACAAAGATGATGAGGGGACAGGAGCATCTCTCCTATGAGAAAAGGCTGAGAGAGTTGGGCTTGTTTAGCCTGAAGAAGAGAAGACTGAGAGGGGATCTCATCAACACATACAAATATCTTAAGGGTGGATGTTACAAGGACGGAGCCAGACCCTTCTCAGTGGTGCCCAGCGACAGGACAAGGGACAATGGGCACAAACTGAAGCAGAAGAGGTTTCAGTTGAACATGAAGAAGAACTTCTTTACTTTGAGGGTGACAGAGCACTGGAACAGGCTGCCCAGGGGGGTTGTGGAGTCTCCTTCTCTGGAGATATTCAAAACCTGCCTGGACGATATCTTGTGCAACCTGCTCTGGGTGACCCTGCTTTAGCAGGAGGGTTGGACTGGATGACCTCCTGAGGTCCCTTCCAACCCCTGCCATTCTGTGATTCTGTGATGAGCCATTTCTGCAAAAAAAATTAATTTGTTCCGTATCTCACTTCTCTACTCCCTGTTTAGTCTTGCTCTTTGCTTAATCTCTGTAGGATCGCTATTTCATTTCTATGAACTTATGATCCTTTCTTTCTACATATTTCCTTTAAAAGAACAAAACAAACATGTTTTTCTGCTTTCTTGAGTATTTTTCAGCATCTCATTACCATATTTTCCTTTTCTCTGACACTCTAGTAAGTCCTGTGATTACTTTTTTGGGTTTCTTATTTTTTCTGATATTGACTTTAATGTATTCAAGTTTTCTTATAGTGTCAAAATAATATAAGAAACTGCAATCTCTGTATAATTAAATCTAACAGAAATCTAAGGGAAGCCAACACCAGGTCTAGCTAATCAGCACTTGAAATGCTGCTAAGTAAACTAGAATCTAAGAAAAAAGCTAAGTTTTAGAGTCTTACATTTAATACATTTTCAATAATAATGTCTGTATGCCTTTTTACTTTGGGCATCTACTCGTTACACGGCCTTATACAAACATATACTTAAAACCATATCCACAAAATTCCCCAAGAGAGAATTCTGTTTCTTTCCTGCAAAGGGAATTTTTTCCCTAAAGTAGATCACATGCTGAATATCAGATGCTGCACAAGGCTGAACTGATTAGATGAGTTAAAGAGGGACAAAGAGGATACTTATGAACATACAGGCGTGCTCAGAGAGGGGAAGTGAATTTGTAAGAATCCTGAGGAAGTCTTTGGGAAGCTGAATAATGCAAAGAAGGTGAGAGTAGGCAGGAGGTAGGGGAGGAGATCATGCCTCTTTACAAGAGGGCAGGAAGCTGAGAGAAAAGGATGAAGAATACAATTCTCAGTGCTAGAAGGGTTTGTAGTGGTTTTTCTTAGGAAGAAAAAGCAATTCTCAGAGTAGCCAGACCACAAAACCCCACTTCTATTTCAGGCTTCTGGGTGATGTTATAAGCATTAACATTTATAACATGATAGTCATTAATAAGTGGTAACTGGGTGTAACAACAGGCAAGCCAAAAATTATCCTCTGCTGGAAACCACACTACCTTCACTTATCCAAGCTGAACTTTAAACAGCATGGATATATTGACAAAGAAAAACTGAAGCAATCCTGAAAACTTGTGCTGATATTGCCTTTGCTTCTATGTCTTTCACCAAAGGAGGTACATAGTAACTTGACGTTATCAGTAGTATTTAAATCACATGAAATAAAACAAATTGGGGAGAGAGGGACAGTATAAGGAAAACCCTCATTATTTATTTTTTATTTGACACCTAGGTATGAGATGGGAAGAGACAGAAAAATTCTGTCTACAGTAGTTCAGCAGTTCTTAGGAAACAGTTGACATTTTAAAAAAGAACTGTGTAGCATTCTTACCACTGGTTGGAGTCAAAACCATCTTTTGATCTATGATATATGCAGAATAGTTAATGTTAATGAGATAATAAACAGAGATGAATATAAAGAGTACCTTTTAAAAAAACTTCACTAGGACGGCATTAGGCTACAATTAATATGAGAAAAGCCTCTTGACAAGATTCAGCAAAAATTGGAATTGATATAATTTGAAATTTATGGTCAAGGGGAAATTTTACTATTTAAGCAAATTGCTCTCGAGTCAAATCAGCAGAAAAATATTTCTGATCTTCCAAAATGGCAAATATAATTAATTTAAAATATTTTTGTAGGATGTGTCATAGACAAAGTTTTATAAAAAATTCCTCTTGGAAAACTTTTTACAAAAGCATCTCGGAGATCTCTCATACAAGTGCACAGAAAGACATGGTCTTGTCTTTCTCAACTTGTTACATCAGGAGCTCCTTTTTGTTTGAACCATTACTCAAAAGAAATGGGGGTGAAACTTAGGAACACTGTTGGCAAATAAGAGAATGCACACAATCGAACCTGTAAATACTTGTCTGTATAAAAAATGACTTGCAATATATTTATACAACAAAATAAACATATAATTAAATGCCAGCCAAACTCATCTGCCCCTGAAGCCATCATTAATTTCATATAATTTAATACACTTGCTGCTGCATGTTTACCAATGTTTTCAGTATTTCATAAAATATGCACGATCTGAAGTTCCTAATTGGCAAGTGAAAGGCTTTTCTTTCATCACTTATTGACTACATTCTTCTCCTGAACTGATTCTAATTAAGGGAGGGCTTAGTATTGTAGCTCCATGCAGTGTGCTGTAGCC
This sequence comes from Egretta garzetta, assembly GCF_000687185.1. Classification (NCBI taxonomy): domain Eukaryota; kingdom Metazoa; phylum Chordata; class Aves; order Pelecaniformes; family Ardeidae; genus Egretta; species Egretta garzetta. The sequence continues at coordinate 730,685 of NW_009258388.1, forward strand.
CTCAGGTAAAACTGTTCTGTATGGGTAATTTTGTTATTGTCTTTTCTGTTTCCTAGCGGTCCCAATTTTGTTGCTGCTTGTACATTGCTTACTGTTTTAATTACAATTTTTGCCATACACTGCAACAAGTACAAGAAGTCATGAATCATGGACAATATGGATATGCTCAAACTGCCCCCTAAGCATGGAAAGGCGCAGGGTCCCCACACACTTATTGCCTAAATTCACATTCTTGCAGCCTTCCGTGATGTCCACCTGTATGTCCTCCTTTCCTTTATTTTGTAACATCACTGCATGGAAGATCTCTTTGGGGAAGGAAAGAGCAAGGTTTATGGAGCTGGGATGCAACCAGACATACTTGGGAGCTTTCCCGCCTCCCTAATTTAAATATAGCTTATTCTGTTAAGTGCTGTGCAAACACAGATCCCAAACAACCTAAAAGTTTACAGTCTAAGTGTAAGAAGATGCATAGAATACTGGTGGCACAAACAAACAGATGGGTGAACACAAGGAGCCAGCAAGACATGCTATTCAGCAAGTGATGCCAAACAGGAAGCTGGAAGAGCACAATGACGCGGCTCTGTTTTGGTAGAAGTGGTGAAAAGAGCTGTCAGTAATTTCCAGGATAGTCAACTTGTTCTTATTAATACTTAACACCATGGTTTAGGTGATTTCGTCACAAACATCCTCTCCTCATGGATGTCATCTCTTTGAAGGAATGAAAACATGCAGAATGAAATACTCTCCCAGCATAAATCAGGAGATGTGAACTTTAACTCTTCTCCCTGTTCTCCCCACTATCTTTTCCCGCCTCGCCGGGTGCACAGTGAGCGCCCTGGGCTCTGACACTGCTGTGGGCCCAAGCTGATGCACTGCACTGAGCCGTGTGCTAAAACTGCATAACTTCATATTGTTGACAGAGCAATAAGGATCTGTTCAAACTAGGCTGTTCCACATCTGAAATTTTGCAATATCTGAATTCTGACTTGTGGTGGCTTATCTGCTTGAAATTAGGAAGAAAAAAAAAAAAGAAGAAGAAAAAAAATCAAGTAAGATTGACCTACCAAAAAGCTCTATGCACTAAGCAGTGAATTATAAATTAAATTAAATTAAATGTGGCTCACATGAAGTAGAATTTTTAAATGAACTGAAGAGAATGAGAACTAAGGAAAACTACCTTACTCTGACTGAAATTCGATGCGTTTCCAACTACTTAAATAAAATTCTGAGCATACAGAAGATTTCTATTATTTTTAGCATTGGCGATGATGGTAATGGGTGAAACAATGAATGGAAGAGGAATTTTGTTTTGCACTTATGGACAAGAAAGAAAACAGCAATGGGATAAAAACTTAATCTCTGGCAAAAATAAACCAGGTCAAGGACAAATCATTAACACAATGCAGTGAAAGGTGTGAAATATGCCTCAAAAATAAATAATATGTAGTTGCAGAAGCACCATTCAAACTATTCGTTTCTTATTTGTCTTTTCAGAAGAGAAGAATGATCAATGGCAAAGATGGATTAAACCCTTTGCTCTCATTCCATGTGAGGACTGGAGAAAAAGCAAGTGGATTCTTCGATTGTAGCTAAACTTGCACAAATGAAAAGTAGAAAGAAAAATAAATCATGTTTCTGTCCATCCCATGAAAGCCTTTGAATGAAGAAGCATGCCCTTTTGATGATCTCCTCCTTTATACTTGGCAAGGGACATTCGTTTTCATTATTTGATAATACTACTTCAGGGATAAATTTCCCTCTTCTCAAGCCCATTAATAACTATTAGAAAAATAGCTGTCGTGGTTTAACCCAAGTTGGCAACTCAGCCCCACCCAGCCGCTCACTCTCTCCCCCCAGGTGGGATGGGGGACAGAATCAGAAGAGCAAAAGTGAGAAAACTCCTGGGCTGAGATAAAGACAGTTTAATAGGGAGAGCAAAAGCCACGAGTGTGCAAGCAAAGCAAAGCAAGGAATTCAGTCACCACTTCCCGTGGGCAGGCAGGGGTTCAGCCACCTCCAGGAAAGCAGGGCTCCATCACATGTAATGGTGATTTGGAAAGACAAACGCCATCACTCCGAATATCCCCCCCTTCCTTCTTCTTCCCCAGTTTCTATACTGAGCATGAAGCCATATGGTCTGGAATAGCCCTTGGCCAGTTGGGGTCAGCTGTCCTGGCTGTGCCCCCTCCCCGCTTCTTTTGCCCCTGGCAGAGCAGGGGAAGCTGAGAAGTCATTGCCTGGTGTAAGCCCTGCTCAGCAACAACTAAACCATGAGTGTGTTATCAACATTCTTCTCATACTAAATCCAAACCACAGCGCTATGCCAGCTACTAGGAAGAAAACTAACTCTGTCCCCAGCCCAAACCAGGACAACAGCATGAACTAGAAAGCCCAGATCTAGTACCTACATGCCATGAAGAAAACTAGTTAAATTGGAGCTGTCATATCTTTTCCAACTTAAGAAAAAATAGCAGAATCAGAATAATAGTGAAACGATAGTGAAATACTGCAGAACTACAGTCACCTGTCATTTCATGAAATCTAGTCAACTATAAATGAATCCAGTATTAAGAGGGTTCCTGGACTTCTTTATTTCAGATGCCCCAAGCCTGTCAGTGTTTCAGAGGCATTTGGACAATGCCCTTAATAACCTGCTTTAACTTGGTCAGCCCTGAAGTGGTAAGGCCGTTGGACTAGGTGATCCTTGTAGGTCCCTTCCAACTGAAAATATTCTATTCTATTCTATTCTATTCTATTCTATTCTATTCTAGTCCGCTCCACTCCACTCCATTCCAGTCCACGCTACCCCACCCCACTCCACTCCATTCATCAGTTGCATTGTGCTAACTCCAGGAACGCTAGCCACAACGCAGAACTTGATTATCCTAGCACTTCACAAACACCGAACAAGACAACACTCTCAAGGTGCTGAAAGTAGCATAATATGACTTTGGAAAACATGTACAGCTACAGTTTGATACACCTACACTGCCTTTCAGTGCAGTCCTGAGCTGGTGAGGGTACGTTAACCACAACATGCAGAAATAGTCCTCATACACCACAGGCTTGCTCCTCTCTGTACTTCAGCACTAGTAGCAAATTATATTGCCTCATTGTTTGGTTGTGCTGTGTGGTAAGGGCAGCTGAATTTATAAATACATAATCCAACCACCTGCTCAGGTGACAGAGAGCATGACTGTGGTGCCACATTGCCTGAGGAAGAACGTAGAGGATGCTTTAATGCATCTGGAGCAGGTGTAGAGTCAAAATCACAGTCTAGCCCTGGAGCACCAATTTACTATGTGACGCATTCTGCATGCAAATGAGGATTTGATCTGTCTTGTTTATCTGTCTAGATAGGTTTTAAAATCAGGAATCTTACAGTGTTGTCTATGAGTGTATTCCTCAGAATCACAGGAAAAGAGGTCCTGGGTTTCTGAGTTGAGCCCTGTGGCAACTGCAGACAACTGTATAAAGTAATCCCTTTCATAAGCTGGTCAAACTCTACTTCAAAAATTATTCTTACTGGAAGGCTATACCACAAAGTCAGCGTTGGAAGGGATGGCTTCGAAGGTTAGTAACTTTATTAAATTTTCAGCCTAAATTTATACATGACCAATTCAGACTCATCTGTTATTCTATCAACAATTTCCTTTAAGCTACCTAACTATCATCCCTCTCTGTTTTTTACCCTCAAACGTATTTACAGATGGCAATCACCTCTCCTCTCAGCCTTTGCTTTTCTAGACTTGATGGGACAAGTTTTTAGACTCTTCTCAGAAGCCATCCTATTACTTACACGATTCTAGTGGCCATTTCCTGAGCCTATCTTCATTTAAATTCATTTTGTAAAACACGGGAGACCATTCAGAAATGCAATATTCCAAGATACCTAATGACACTTTTGGCACATAGCTTTAATATCTTTTCATATCTACAGGAAATACCTCCTTTGATATGGCTAGACCTGCACATCTTTTTCAGTTTGTCTTTTTTTACAACTACTTAACATTATTTTACTTATACAAAACTACTTCATGAAAATCTTTTTCACCTCTGTCATCCAATGAACCTTAGTTACACAGCATAAGTTCTTGTTCTTAGTTACAGGTACTTAACATACCACTTGGTATGATTAAATTTAATTATCTTTCTTTTACATCAGTTCTTGACATTACCCACTGATCTCTTTAGGATATTTATGTCCTCCCCATACTGAAAACTCTTCCCAATGCTGTGGCATCAGGTATTTTAACTGACATACAGAGTGTGTTAAGTAGAAATATTTTGTGCTAAGATCATTACTGAACAGAATGCATCTCAAGAACCATCCTAGAGGACTCATAGTCTTCCAACCTGACCGTTACCTCTCCAGAGCAATCCCTGCCATCTCCCATAAACACTGGTACTACCCATTTCACAGCTTTTTTACTAAACCCCCCATTCTCCAGCATAGTGATGACTATGCTTAAATCAAGGAAGGAAACAGATTTTCTTTTCCTCAGAAGTCAGTTACAAACAAACTATCAAATAAGACTGGTACAGTCCAGGTTTGCTGAATTCTGCTGAATTTTCTCAAATTTTCCATTTATTTCCGTGACCTAAATATGAAAGAAGTTTGAAAGCTGTTCTAAGTTTAGCATGCTATTTAACTGAAACTATGGGTTACAACATTTTTTTCTCCTTCCCCATTACATCAACTTGCTATATTCCACTTCAAATGTGTGACCACTGACTTGATGGATGTGTTAAAAACTTTATTTAGTTCATTTAAAATTCTGGAAAGGAGATCATCTGCCCTCCCACAACTTAAATGCATTTTGGGGTCTTGAAGCTTTCCTTGCTCACACATTCTATTTCTAAACAATTTGCTATTTTGTTTTTCATCGATATTCCGAACAATTGTCCTTAAAAAATATGGAGTCCAAGTACTAGTTTGAAGATGGCACAAACCCAATCACTATTTCTCTCACTAGACAGTGCTCCAAAACTTATTCCCTGTTCTTCTTTTATTTAGAAAAGAAACTTGTAATGATTTCCTTCCATTCTTTTTAGCAAGGTTTGTTTCAGCTTGACTTTTGCCAATTCTCACTTCTCTCTAAAATACTGACCTCTCAGATGTACTTTTTGCCACAGACCAATCCTTTTTTTCTACTCTTAATATGCTTTCAGAAGTATCTGCTCCTCCACTTAAGGCCCAGGATCCTTCCTTACAGCTTTTTTCCCCACTAGGTTGCACAAGTCATTTAAAGTCTTTCAAAGTCTTCTCCATTTCCAGTGTTTACCCCTGCAACTTAGCTCAATAACTGGTTCCTTTGGTTTCTTAAAGTTCTCCCTTTATACACTGAGAAACTAAATTAAAACATTTTAATTTAAACAATTGATTTGGTAGGACTTGGTTGTAAGTTTTTTGCTAAATTCAGGTCTTCTATGAGATCAGTATTAGTGAGATCTAAAATATTACTATTTCTTTCTGTTTCAGTCGCTACCTGGTAAAGAAATATATTGGCTATGAAATCCAGGGGTAACTAGTATCTGTTATTAGCACCACATGTCCTCCAGACAGAGAGTTTATGTCTCCTGCAATTGTATGATCCCCAGCATTACTTCTCTCAGTAACCAGAAATACTAAAATTGAAACAACCATCACCAAATTCAGCTAGAATAAGGGGAGATCAATAAGCAAAGTCGTGATTATACAGATGAGAAAATAATTACTATACTAGCATTAGTCTGTGTATTTTTAAAGATCAATAACACACTAGAAACAGGCTAAGATGAGTGCATAAAAGCTAAATAATGCCATGGGCCATTTTCCCCATTGCACATGTACAAAATGTTTAAATTTAATATTTATAAAATATTTGCATAGAAACATGAAAAATATACAAATAGTGATATTGTTGATTGGAACACAAAATCAACACAGAACACAGCCTCCGCCTGCTGTGGTTTCTGTGAGTTCTTCAGCCTGTAGATATTCGGCTGAAGGACTTTAAAAATCTTTTTTACTTGTTTGCATTTATGAAATGACACCTATCGGCTCTATCAGCAGACTAAGTAAGGCACTTAGCCTGTATCAGCCTCTTCATTAGGGCCAGATCCAAAATCCATCAGTGACTGTGAAGAGCCTCCTATTGACTTCATGAGGCTTCGGATCAGTTTATGAGTGCGTGCCTAAAGCGAGATGAACGTGCCATCTGTTGTTTTCTCTGGTGGTCTGATTTCTATTCTGTACCCATTCCTTTAGAATTTCTGGTGGATGTCTTTCCTTTTTTTCATTTTTTGCATTTTCTTTTTTACCAGCTACAATAGCGTTCTCTTCTTCACTACCTCTGTAGGTTAAAAAAACACAGTATGTTGCCCTTTCTGTAGCTTCTTTTCATAATATTTTTGAGCTATAGCTTGCTTTCTTTTTGTTTGTTTAATAGCCACATACTACTGTGTGAGATCAAGCAAACAGCAACACACTCTTCCCTCCGACAAATATGAGAGGACACTGGGTTTGGTTAGCATAAAAACAACAATAAAAAATACTTGGCTGAATTTGGTCATTTTGCAGGTTTAACAGAATTGCTATTTAATTCTGTTCTAAACAATACTGCTTTTTGCATGGAAACGTTATTGCTAAAAGTGCTTTACTATTTAACTGATACATTACAAAGATAAAATGAACAAGAAAGAAAAATAAATGAAAAAAAGAAGAAAGGGAAGGAAATTTACAGCTCTCGTCTATGCCTTATGACACTAGAACAAAATAATTAGAAAGAATGGTTTCTCCATGCATTTAGGTTTGCATACTGCTTTAAATTATTCACTGGGTTGATGTCTACTTTCTCAGTATCTCCAGAACAATGAACTCTTTTCTCAAACATTTGACAGCTACAACAACAAAGTAATTTAGGAGTGACTTACTTTTTCACTCAGTCTTGCCTGTGTCTAATGCCTTCAAACTCGCTTCCCAGCCACAGTACAAGAATTCAGATTCTACCTTGCAGCACAGAGATGTTCACTCAAAAATACAAGAAAAAACTTACAAAATCACCTCCTGTTCTCTGCAGTGGTCTCTTCAAATTGATGTTGACATCATTCTTGCCACTGATCAATTAAATAACAAGTGTCTAATGACTGGATTTTCCACAGTATAAATGTTAGAGGTCCCAAATGTTGTGTGATGGGGATACGCTGCCCTTTCTTACATCCAAAGAGAACTCTTATATATGCTTCCCTTGCAGCACTTTTGTTTTGAAACATGCACCATTGTCACACTGTGACCTTCAAATCCCTGATCTGCTTTGCACTGCATTTTTAAAAGGCCTTGCTGTTGCAGGAGATGTTTGGATCAGTTGTTCTGATCAATGCAACAACTCATATAATTTCCTAAAAGTGCTTTGGATACTGCCAGAAACTCTGAAAATTAATCTGAATGGAGTCTCCTGATGTGTTCAAGTTAGAAATGTGAAAAAGGAAGATTTAAACCTACCTGTTAAAATTTCTAGCAAGATTTGTCCAGCTGGTACCACTCTATCCTAGCAATCATGCAAATGAGGATTCTCTTATATAGAAATGAAAACAAAGCTGTATTCCTTACTCTAGATCAGACCAGAAGTCAGTAAATTGAGTATCATAAGTAGCATCCCAAACAACAATTTTAGCAAATCTTTGGAGTACTGGAAAAAACGGCGTTTCAAGAGGAGATAATCCATTGCAGATGGAAACAGAAGGAGACCTGAGATACAGTTTTCTACCCACTGGCTGAGTTTACACCCAATGTTGTCTCTGGATTTTAGATTGGATCTTTTTAAAATGCAAATGTCCTAGTAGTCCCTTAAAACAACTGCCAGCCTCCCTGGGAAAGATTAACATCCTTAACATAACATAGGCTACAGAAACAAATTCCCTCTAATCTATTGCTTTCCTGCCCTGATAACTGTGAATTCTTGACTCCACAGTAGCTTTTCTTTCCTCTTGCTCCTTTGAAAAGAAAGCTTAAACATCTCTATATCATGTGGATGCAAGTTGCCTGGGGACTAAAGTGCTTTCTTAGGAAATCAAGGAGATCTTAATCACCCATGTCTCCACCTGAATGGTGGGGCATGAATAGATAGGCAGCTACCACAGTTCTTTTCTTCCTTCCCTTTTGAAAGAGCAGGTTCTGAGTGCCTCTGGGAAATAAAACGTCTTAAGTGACTCAATCCCAGAAATATCATGTTCATGAATCTCATATGGTGCCAGCTGAAAGACGAGTGATGATCTGTGAGTAGCAGCACTTCCAGGAAAGCATAAGAGTGGGATTAGGGTCACCAGCAGCAGTGACAGCCCATTCTGAAATACACACAGATCCTGTTGTACCTAAATTGCTACGCACTTTAGAGTTGGAAGCCTGCATTTCATCTATGTGGCTGCTTTGGTCATCTAAGTCCCCTTATGAATCTGAGCCACAAATACCACCTTTCTCCCAAATGTGGAGAGGATAAATGCATTATTGTGTTATCCAGGTGAATCACTGCCTTTATTGGAGGACTTGTTAAATATCCTATCCACATAAATAGCATCCTCAATGGCAAAACTTTGAGATGCTTTATATCCAACTATGTCTCTTACCACTACTTTTTGTTCAAAGAAGTAACAGCTTTTCTGCTAATGCAGCTCCGACCATTATTTACAAGGCAAGCATGTGCAGGGTAAACAGATGCTATGGAGTCCCTCTTTTTTTTTTTAAAACCTAATTGAGAAAAAAATACACACTAATCCTGAGAACAAATTTATCAGGTAACTTCATGGATGCATAAGTTTGTTCTTTACTTATTACTAAAATTATTTATATAGTCAATTCTCAGACCATAACATCTTCAAAAATTTAATTTTTTTCTGAAGGTAAGAAGGAAAGAAAGCAATTATCACCAGATTTTAAAGACCTCTGAAAGCTAGGGCATTGATAAGATAACAGTAAAAGCAAAGCAAAATAAACATATTCATTGGAAGTGGAAGAAACGTAGGGA
>NW_009258388.1:739767-745017 GCF_000687185.1 Egretta garzetta
AAGATTACATTTGCTTTTTGATGGCATTTCCGGGGTATCCCTGCTTGCACATTGTCCCTGCATTTCTGTTATTCTAAATATTCAAGAAGGAGAGAGGATTTGGGGCCACTGACATTTTGATAAAAGTTATAATAATGTTTACAGTTCTAGTTCCATTTTCAACTTCAGATTTAAAAATGTTGGTTTACCATTCAGTTTCTCAACAAAGCCTTTCTCTCTCATAGGCTGCAGAACTCTATGCAGTCTGAAATCCACCCACCTGGTTCGGAGCTTTTTTGCTCCACCATTTTCAAACTCCTATCAATCTCTTCATGACTTAGTCTTTCACTGTACACCTGACCACTAGCGCTTTTTTGTGGGTTTTTTGGACATAGTTATACTTTGAATGAGTTGCTGCGCAAAGAACCTCAAACTACTGTTGACTCTGCGGTGTACGGTGGAGTGTATTGACCCTATTTAGCATCACAGTCCTGTATGATTGTACATGTTCCTGTTGAGAGATAGTTAATGTGGCTGTGCTGCCTTTAGTGCAGCTGGCCGCCAGGATCCAGCTTGGTTGCTGCCCTGAGCTCCGATATTCACTTTGACTTCTGCCTTTTTCATACATATGCTGTTTTTCAGTGAACCAAGAGCTTTTGTATTTATAAATCACTTTTGATAGTTAGCCATGGTGTCTAGAGAGTAGATTTACCTGAGAAAATACAATACAAGCAAAATGCTTGTTAGGCATAGCGGAATAATATAACAGGAATGAAAACCTGACAATTTCCACAGCATGAATTTGTGTCCCATAACAGCTGTGTTTGTTTTCCTTTCCACTCCAGGTAGGCTGATTTTGTCAAACGTTTATTCCTATTTTAAAATTTTGTTTATTTCAAGTGTGTGTTATTTCACCCACTTTTTTCTTGGCAATTTTTTTCACCGAGAATGTATTTTTCACAAATACATTCCTTTTTCTTTACTCTTACTGAGGTTTTTCTCTATCTCTCCTCCACTGTATTATAATTGACCAAGCTGACGACTATTTTTCCTGAAGGTTTCAAAAATCCTAAAAAAAAAATCACTGTGGCCATTTCAGTCTTCTTTTATGGAAGACTGGTTTCCAGTGAAGACACTCTGCTGTATCATCTGGTAAACGTTAAGAACTTGTGGGGGTGATGTCTACTGTCTCTGGTCACCATGAAAATGACAGCATTTAACAACAGTCATTATGCTACAGCACCTGAAATACCCTGTTCCTCGGAACAAAGAGATAAAAATATTTGATTTACAAACACAGTTTTGGAAAAAGTCACCGTTTTAATTATGTCCAAGTAGGTAATCAATGCCTCAAAGTTAATCTAAGACAGAGGACACAGCTGGATCATTTACTTTGAATTCCTGCCTAATATAGGCTGTAGGACCTACTTAAATCATCTCTGGAGAAAAATATCACTTAATTCCACAATGTCTCTTGTTATGCAGAGCAACGACTGCAAAAAGGAGGCAAAACTCAGAGTAGGCCTTGCAGTTTTCCCCTTCTTATAGAAATTGAGCACACATCTGTCTCCTTGCATTCCCTGAGAATATTTATTTTCAACCCAAAACCTTAGCTTTAATGCTTTCTTAGTGTCTTCTAATATTCATAAAGTAAAAGAAGGATGGCAGTAAAGGATGCTATGTTGTTTCTGAGCATTTGTTTTGCCTTGCTGATCTCTCAAAAATATGCTACATACACAACTATGTGTCACATATATACAGTAACGTGGCTGAACCTGATCTTAACCGACAATATCCTGCTGTGTCCCTTGTCCTTCCCCAAATGTCCATTTTTGCCCTTTATCAGATTGGTTAGTGTCTGACAATGCATTCATTAATATTCTCTCCTTCTTAGTACTTATGCTCCTTTTTTTTCCTAGCAGCTATTGTCTTTCTTGCTGCCCTTTTGCCTTTCCTAAAACTTTCATCGCGTCCTTCTCACTTGTCATTGCTAACCTATTAACATATTTATGTCTAGTCTCAACTTGTCTAAATTCAACATCAAACCATCAGCTCCTGTTATCTCCTTCCAGGTAGGATGAAGAACACTCTCTTAAAGGTTATTTCTCATCTAAGTCCATGTGTTCTTTGACCAAGTCACCCCTTAATTTCCCCCCCAAGAAGCTAAATTCATGAAGCTGCCTGTGTCTCTCACTAAGAGGGTGTGTTTTCCAAAGTCACAATAATCCTCAAGGCCTCCCCTAAAGACACTGCAGTTATCAGTATCTTTTTCAAGTACAATTAAGCAAGATATTCCAAAAGTTTTGCACATCAGGTCCCAAATCCTGTTGTATTCCACATCCCAAAACCTGTTCTACTCTGCAGTCCTCAGTTATGCACTTAAGGTCTTCATTAGACCTTTGGCTACAACACCAGACTGAAAATTTGTGTTTGGGATGATGACCATCCAAGGAGGCCCTGGACTTTTTGCAGATTCATTGCTTTCCAGGCAGGAGTTCTTGATTTCACACACAGGTTGTATTCTCTTTCTTGACAGATGACTTCAGATTTGGGCAGTTTATAATACCTAACTGTGTTTTACTCAGCACAGTCTGGCACTCCTTTTGCTCTGACCTACACAGATACCATGATGACTCACACCATACCATTTACCTTTTTTAAGCACCGCCGCAGCATTAGCTCTCTTACAATACACTGAAATTTCTTCAGTACTCAAAGATCTTTTGAAAACTCAGCATGACAGGGGCACATGCTGTTCAACTAACTCCTTTAGAAATCAGATTGGAAAATCAAGGCCCTAGCCCATTCTCATAATTAAAGATAGTTTGGGGCTTTATCCATACAGAGTCTCATTAGATTCTAAGTCCTCACTACATTTTGATTTATCTGATTTCCTTCCATCCAGTTAAACTAGCACTGAGGTTTCAGGAAGATCATCGTTTTCCTCAGCCCATTTCAATAGATATTTCTCTGCTGCTGGGAGAAATGAGTAATGGCATAGTTTAGAGGTGGAAAATCAGGGTAGACATTGATTTTTATGGGCTTTTGTTACTTTAGCTCAAAATTTATAGCTCTAAGCAGTTACAATTCCTTCTTACCATAGGTCTACACACACACGCTTGACTCACTCATTTCTCCCTCAGCCACGTTATAATGAATACACCTAGAAATGTCATATTCCTTTCCTAAACTTCCACTCAGAAAGGCATTCCCCCCATTTGAATTATAACAATAGGTCTCTAGATTTCCTATGAGAAAGCTTAATATGAAATCTCTAAGTATATTCATTATAATGTTAGTTGCATAAATATATCATTTCTCCTTGCTTAAAAATCCAATTATGATTTCAACATGCAGTGTTTTAATTATCTTATACTTTTATTGGCAAAACCAGGTACAAGTTCCTCACTGTGTAGTGCAACCTTATTTCTGCTTTGGAAATATAATTAAAATATCTCTTTGTCAAGTATCTATTTTATAGGTACATTTGCAAAAGTTTTGTATAAACAAATTATTCATATTACATTCCTCATTCCTAAATAAATATGGGATAGATAAGTAGTTAGTGCACATATTTTAACATTTTTAAAAATTCAACAGACACTTTAAGAATATAAAATTGCTATCTTCTTTCCCATTTTTCCTAAACTTCTGTAAATTTTGCACTATTAAGATCCTTTTTATCAGTGGAGTAAGTACTTTTCCCTGTGTACTCTTTAAAGTGTACTTCAATATGTAGGCTACTAGACTACACATTAATATATGTGTATTTTCATGCTACATTTACAGCTGGCCTGCTTTTCTGTACTTCAAGTTTCCCCATCATGAAATATGATAAAAACATTAAGTATTATCATCATCATCACAGCTGAGAAAAATATTTGCACTTTAAACCATTAGTTAACATTAATAAAGGTTAAAGTGAAGAGCTCATAATCTATTTTATTGGGGTTTTTTTTCCTCTATAGTTTAATCCCTGTTTATTGCAATTATTTATTAAACCTTCACAGTGAAAGTATGCTAATTGGACCTCTCTTCTGTGTTGCAGGTGAGATATAGGAAATGTGTCTTGTGCTCCAAGTGCAAACAGTTAAACTCTGCAAAATTAAAACCCACTCAAAAAAATAAATTATTCATAGAATTCAGTCAGAATTCATATATCACATTAAGCTGCATAAGGTGACTTTCAAGCTATGCTTGAGACTCACCAGCTAGGTCAAACTGTTAGGGTAAAGCAGTATCTTGCAATATAAAACATGCATGAGTAGCATACAACTGCTTTTCCACTACTTTTCAACTACTAGCTTCAGCATACCTGAAGTTACCTCACCCATTTGACATTTAGTTGCAGTTTTAAATACAGAGACAACATTTGAGAGGAAATGATCTGTATCTGAAATAATCCCAAAGATTCAGAGAAGGCAGAGTTACTGAATGCCTTCTTTGCTTCAGTCTTCACTGCCAAGGCTGGCCCTCAGCCTCCCCAGTCCTTGGAGGTAAGCGAGCAAGCTTGGAGAAAGGAAGACCTTCCCTTGGTCAAGGTGGATCAGGTTAGGGATCTTTTAAGGAAGCTGGATACCCACAGACCTATGGGTCCCAATGGAATGCACCCACAAGCGCTGAAGGAACTGGCAGACACCATTGCTGAGCCACTTTCCATCATCTATGAAAGGTCCTGGAACGGGAGAGGTGCCTGAGGACTGGAAGATAGCCAATGTCACTCCAGTCTTCAAAAAGGGCAAGAAGGAGGACCTAGAGAACTACAGGCAAGTTAGTCTCACCTCTGTCCCTGGAAAGGTGATGGAACAACTCATTCTGAGTGTCCTCTCCAAGCAAGTAGAGGAAAAGATCATCAGGAATACCCAGCACAGATTCACCAAGGGGAAATCATGCCTGACCAATCTGATAGCCTTCTACAATGGCATGACCAGCTGGGAAGATGAGGGGAGAGCGGTGGATGTTGTCTACCTTGACTTCAGCAAGGCTTTTGATACTGTCTCTCATCCTCATAGGGAAGCTCAAGAAGTATGGGTTGGATGAGTGGACAATGAAGTGGATTGGGAACTGGCTGAAAGGCAGGGCTCAGAGGGTTCTGATCAGTGGGGCAGAGTCTAATTGGAGGCTGGTAGCTAGTGGGGTTCCCCAGGGCTCAGTATTCAGACCATTCTTGTTCAATTTATTCATCAATGACCTGGACAAGGGGATGGAGTGTACCATCAGCAAGTTCGCTGATGACACAAAACTGGGAGGAGTGGCTGATATGCTGGAAGG
>NW_009258388.1:745487-798360 GCF_000687185.1 Egretta garzetta
GAGGTGCCCAGTGGCAGGGCAAGGGACAATGGGCACAAACTGAAACAGAAGAGGTTTCAGTGGAACGTGAGGAAGAACTTCTTTACTTTGATGGTGATGGAGCCCTGGAATATCTCCCTTCTCTGGAGATATTCAAAGCCCGCCTGGATGAAGTCCTGTGTAACATGCTTTAAGTGACGCTGCTTTAGCAGGGGGGTTGGACTAGATGACCTCCCGAGGTCCCTTCCAACCCTTGCCATTCTGTGATTCTGTGATTCTGTGATAACTTCTACATACTACAAAGTGGGCTGTTGCTCCTGCAAAACTACTTTGCAGAAAAGTATACTGGCTCAAATCTTGACTCCCTTTTGACGAGAAAGAGCTTCCCTTCACAGAGTCAGAGAGAAGCCGGAGGGCAGTGATATGTAGAAGACAAATGATCTTCTGGCTGTTTCAAATATAACTGCATAAGAACAGAAAATAACTGCAATGCTGCATCCAAAGAGCAAATCAGAAATTTTTATTGTGATACCGTATTGCTATATTAGGATGCACAGCAATGACAGTTGTGGAATTCAGTTTGGGTAAACCGACAGATTATTTCCTCCTTTTTTTCCCCTCATTTCTCTCCATCTTTGCAGTGTTATTCCCTACTGATGTGGCATACTGATTCCTCAAGGTTGAGTGGCCCTAATTTATGCGTTGCAATTGATTCTAAATTAATAACAAAAATGAAAGGCAATTTTCTGCAATGCCAACCGTTGCTTTTTCTGAAGAGATAAATCCAGCACATCAAAGATTCCTTCTAAGAAGTCCTGCCTCGACAATGACCATCTTTGCTGCAAGATGATTACTATCATCTCCAGAATGATTCATTTTCTACCAGCAAATTGAGGTTCATCATTCTCATTTATTTAAATGTACATATCAGTTTAAACCTACATATTATTTGCCAATGCCAATTGCACAACTAAGTGAAAACTGAGTCAAACAACTGCTGTGTAGTTCCTTAGTTTGTCAAATTTTTTTTTTTTCTGTTCTGTTTTCTCAATCTTTCTGCAAGAAGATTCCTACATACTTTCTTGGGAAAGTCAGCATCTCAGACACATGTATTACTCCTTTTTAGTGTAGACATACCGTCCTGTTAGTGCTCCAGAAGCTTTTATTCAGAACCGGTACATTTATTTGGAAGTCACACTTGCAGCTCTGCTCATTAGTGACTAGTGCTGAGTGATTTGAAGTATTGCAGGGTGGGGCACATCGAGTTTTCTTGGGTGATACGCTTAGACTGATTTCTATTAGTAGGCTTTTTATGCCAGTTTGGAAAAGCCAAACAGCGTGGAGCAGAATAGTCATTTGTTTGCATTTCCTGAAAATTGGGATGCTATCCAAGCACTCAGAACATCCCTAAATCTGTGCTAAACTCTCAAATCAATAAAGGGTTTATTCCTGCAAAACTATTTCCATGCAAAATTATTGACTAACAGCAGAAATGCTAAGCTGGAGGGGAAAGGTCTGCTTTCCTGCATCATCCTTGAGGACTAGGCTACAGCACTAAAAGGCTGCCCTTATTCACTGTGCAAAGATTCTTTTCATTAGATCAACATTAGCTACTGCACACTTAAGTATTCCTTTCAGGAACTGCAATACTCTGCAAATTTAACTCTGTAAAAGCCTCAGCCAGCCACCACAATTTGCACCTGCAGAGGGAGTTTCGCTCTGCCTTAGGGACATGGTTTAGCGGTGGGATGGCAGGGTTAGGGTAACGGTTGGACTTGATCTTAAAGGACTTTTCCAACCTAAACCATTCTGTGATTCTATATTACAGGTTATCCTGGGATGGCACAAGACACCCCCGTGATGCTTTCTGCTCTCCTTTCACTCCCAAGGCAGCTTCCCAACCAGCCTGGGTGAGTTACGCACTTTCCAAACACCAAACAGGAGTGAGATAAAGCTTGGACTTCATCAACTGAAGGTAATAGAGTAAATAAGCTGAAAGGCCACCTCCTACATCTAGAGTAAAGGCTATTTCCATCTAAAGGACTAAATAATACAAAAAAACCAGCAGAACTCTTCTCTGCAAACGATCTGGTGAGGGCGAGTGAGTTAGGAAATGAGAGAAAGGCAATAAATGAGTGATATTACCTGAAAAATAAAATGTCAATATAATAATAATTTACAAGAAACAGCAGCAGAATGCTGCCTCTAGGCAGCTATGACTTGCATGAAATTTCGTATAATGGGTAACTCAAGGTCTCAGTGATCTTGGCAAAGTTAAAGGGATAACTTCCAAGTAGAGATGAACACGAATAATTCTTTTACCTGTACTCACATGGGTAGCTTTTGAACTCTTAAATAAATGCTGCTTAACTTTTCTTCATTTTTGATACGTAATATCCATCATTACGACCATCTGGGAATTATTTTTCTGCAGTTGTTTTTTAATTTGTTTCTATCACTTTCAGAACAGTCTCTAATATTGTGTTAATGCCTTCTTTCCAGTATCTGTATTTTCTACTGACATCCTCTCCCTGAACAAATTCCCTGTGAGTTTTCAATGCAGAGACTTTAAGTAACTTCAGGCTTGAAATTCAATATATTGGAGAACGAGATTTTTTTTACTCCTTGGGGAACAAAATGGCTCAGTGTGTCAAGCGACTCTTATTAAATTTAAAAAAATATATCAAACAATCTCCAATTTTCTTCTTCTGCTAGAGCATTCTTCAAAGCTTCAAATTATTTTGAAAATGCTAAAATACCACACTGAGTTTTCATAACAGAATATTCTGTATAAAATTTCTCACACAACAGGAAAACTCTCCTAATCTTCCCTGGACCTGAGGACTCATTGAAACAAACTGTAAACCCCGTATCTAAAGAAATACCCAGAAACCACTCTATGGATTACTAAAACCAGCGAATACATAGACCTTCAAAAATAAATATACAAATTAATAAAGGACTAATTCATAGTAATTAAATATTCTTTGCCGTGGAAAGCTTGAATCATCAAGTGTAAATCCAAACTATGGGGATTTTTTCTATCTGAAATATAAAGCTAGCATGCTAGAAGGGGACCTGCCGAGGATAATGCCCACAGAGGAGTTTAAATGGCATCGCAGTGATAAATCCATGGAAATACACTATTCTGATTTAACTGAGCTAGCATCCATGCAATGTTTTTCAGACACTTAGATTTAAAAGCAAGATTCTAAAATAACAATATGAAAATATGAATTTCTTTGATAGGCACCCAGAGGGAGCTAAATGTATACTATTATTTCAGCTTCTTTTCCTAATCATAGTGTAGCTATAAACTGTAGCAGTTAAAATATTTTCCCTAGTCACTTATAGCCTTTTCCCCTCCTTCATCTCCCCTTTCGTGGCTTTGAGGCTTTTCTGTTCTGTCTATTGGGATGAGAACTGCTGCTACTCCACAGCTGGGAAAGGATGCACCCTCTGCACAGCTGTAGCAATGATGAAATATAGGGCAAGTCTTCCTTATGAACAGAGGTTCAATGGACAGCCATGTGCTTTTTTAGCACTTGTCCTGGATAACTTAAATTCTCTGGCATTTCTTCTGGAACATGTCCAGAGGAGAGCAACAAAGCTGGTGAGGGGTCTGGAGTCCCAGTCTTATGAGGAGCGGCTGAGGGAACTGGGGGTGTTCAGTCTGGAGAAGAGGAGGCTGAGGGGAGACCTGATCACCCTCTACAGCTGCCTGACAGGAGGGGGTAGCCAGGTGGGGGTCGGTCTCTTCTCCCAGGTAATGGGCGATAGGACAAGGGGAAATGGTCTGAAGTTGCACTAGGGCAGGTTTAGGTTGGACATTAGGAAAAACTTCTTCAGAGAAAGGGTTGTCAGGCACTGGAAGGGGCTGCCCAGGGAAGTGGTTGAGTGCCCATCCCTGGAGATATTTAAAAGACGGCTAGATGATGTGCTCAAAGACATGGTTTAGTGGTGGGATGGCAGGGTTAAGTTAAGGGTTGGACTTGATGATTTTAAAGGTCTTTTCCAACCTAAATGATTCTATGATTCTGTGATTCTATTCTATACTGCAGACTGGCACGTTTTGTACCTCTACCAAGAACAGGTGTAACAGGCCCCCACAAGACCTGCACAGCTCTACAACCAGGAATAGTTTCAGCATAATGACTCTCTGACAGAATAAGAACAAAGAACAAAGTTTTCCAGTGATTAGTTATATTTTGGGTGCCAAATTAGGGCTGCTCTGAGGTGACAGAAAGTCACATGCTTTGGGTGAATAATTTTACAAAAAATCAGGCTGTTCCAAGGCATCTTAATTTAGGTCATTGAACTAAAGCAACCAAATACTGCAGTTGCTTTGGAAAATGTTGACCTGGTATTTCAGTGTCACATTAGCAGGACTGCACACCAGGCTCCTTCAGCTCCTTTCATCAGATTGCTCTTGCACAACATAAGGTCAAAGCAAAATCTGGTAAGGCACAAGAGACGAAAGGAGAACGCAGACTTTGCTTAAGCCATTGCACCCAGAGGCCAGAGAGTTTGCCATTTCCAATGCTTACAAACCTCTCTGAAGGTAAACAACAGCCACTGACACAACAGGCTATCAGTAGCGTAATATCTTGTTAACTCTGAACTAAGACATGTGATTCGAACTAGAAAGCGTGAGAGAATTTCCTGCACAGTGATTGCATGCACTACACCTGTATTTTCATGGATCTTTCTGAATTTCTTTTTTTCATTTTACAGAACTTTGTGTTACACATACACAGAGAAATATACTGCAAAGACTCTATATGGATCCCCAAGAGATCAGTTTTTTAAATTATCTGCACAAAAAGAAAAAAATGGGGTTCACATTTTCTGTTTCCTGATAACTCAGCTCCATACATAGATAACTCTGCCTCTTCTTATAGGCAGACTGTGCTGGACCCTTCCAAGAAAAAGTTCCTGTAGGTGAACTTTATTGCAACAGACACCCGTAGGTCACTATTCTACTATAAACCTGCATTTGGAGGAGCTCAGAAGGTACCTGAGGGACACTCACTTTAAAAGATCTACTTTACCCTGTTGGAAGATGTCAGACCACTTCACTGGGGCTGTTGATGGCTGGATATTGCTTTGTGCACTCTGGGTTCTCAAAAGGCATGCGTCTATGGAATAAGCTTTTAAACTTTGAAAATACGTTTTCCTAGTGGCCATTTCTTGACCACTCCCTTCCATGCTGTTATTTCTGAAGCACATAAAGGAGGACTTTCCTGGTGTTGCATTATCCTACAGTCTCATTCCCGAGAGGTCAAAGAATGCTGATGCATGACCAACTGGTGCCTAACATCTTAAAAAAAAAGCAAAAAGCAGATATACTACTGACTAACAGTGAAAACCTTATTTCCCAGACAGACAAGCAAACAGTGATCTTGGTGGATGAAAATCTGGACATGAGCCAGCAATGTGCACTCGCAGCCCAGGCAGCCAACTGTATCCTGGGCTGCATCAAAAGCAGCATGGCCAGCAGGGTGAGGGAGGGGATTCTGCCCTTTACTCCATTCTGGTGAGAGCCCACCTGGAGCCCTGCATCCAGCTCTGGGGTCCTCAGCACAGGGAAGACATAGACCTGTTGGAGCAGGTCCAGAGGAGGCCACAGAAATGGTCAGAGGGATGGAGCCCCTCACCTATGGGAAGGCTGAGAGAGTTGGGGTTGTTCAGCCTGGAGAAGAGAAGGCTGCAGGGAGACCTTATTGCGGCCTCGTAGTACTTAAAGGGGGCCTCTAAGAAAGAAGGGCACAGACTTTTTAGTAGGTCCTGTTGCAGCAGGACAAGGGGTAATGGTTTTAAATTAAAAGAGAATAGATCCAGACTAAATATAAGGAAGACATTTTTGACAATGAGGGTGGTGAAACACTGGAATGGATTGCCCAGAGGTAGTGGAGGTCCCCATCCCTGGAAACATTCAAGACCAGGTTGGACGGGGCTCTGAGCAACCTTATCGATTTGAAGATGTCCCTGCTCACTGCAGGGGGGTTGGACTAGATGACTTCTAAAGGTCCTTTCCAACCCAAACCGTTCTATGATTCCATGATCTCTGTCAAAACAAGATAAATAGCTAGATAGAAAAAATAAGACGCTGAGTCAAATTAAAATCCGTGTATCATTGAATACAATTCAATTCCCACTGCTCTTCAGTTTTCAGTGGAATGCACCTCTTCATATTTTTGCAGACTTCTGCATTTCACAAAGGAAATTAGCAATGAAAACAGCATAAGTAATAGTAGAGTAGTAATTATGTCTTAGGTTTACAAGGTATCAAAGTAAATAAAAGTCCAGGCCTGAAATAAATTCCTTACTCTATCAAAATGCATGAGGATTGCTTTTTCCACTGTTTCCTCAGGATTTTTAAATTTTACCCTTGAAGTGTACTTATGATTACAGTTTTAGCCTTTCTAGTTGAGATTTAAGTAGACTCTTGAATTTGGTGGAAATGTGGAAATTCAACCTTTTAGAAAACAGTAATCTTGAACTAGAAAAATGTAATCTCATGGCACTTGATGTCACTGAAATATCAAGTCAAAGGAAAGAAGTGAGAGAGTAGGATTTCAGTCTCTCCACTGAACAGAGCATGTGGTGGATACAGAACAAAATTTATCAGAATTATCACAGCACACTCCCAGATGATAAATCATTGAGAATTTACTTTTTTGGGGGATATCTTTAACCTGATTTTCTAAGGAAATAATTATGCTTTGTGAGCACCTGTGCCTGTCTCTGCCTCTACCATGGTAAGCCCAATAGCCAACTGCAACTGAGTCAGAGAAAGTGAGGAGAAAACAAAACAGGAAGTTCCTAAAAACTTTGTAAAACAATGTGGTTCATTAAAACCAGGGACATTCTGCAGTGTAACCTGAATTGTTATCATAGGCCAGAGAGCCCACAGGAGTATAAAAGAAAAAGACATAGAAAAACTTCATGCATGTCTCAACCTTGGGAAAATTCTCAGTCAGAGCTTGACCTGTTCAGATACCAAGGTCAGCCAATCTCATGATGCAAATGCATTGGGAACTTGATAGAATTTAAATTTTCTAAACAGTCTATTCCACAAAAAGTAATATAATTTTACTTTTATACAGGTACAGAATGAAAATACGTGCTGAAGCATCAAAAGATTCTGTGAAAGCAGCTTTACTAATCATAACTGCCCTCTTTTTCTCTAATATCTAAAGAACAGGCAAGGTTAGATGAGAAAAAAGTACTAACAGCTGAACTCAGAGGTTGAACTCGGCATGAATGCAACATGAAGCATTAAGTGGCCCACTGTCTGTACACTTTTTTAGGGTCACTATTGATATTGGCTGATATTCCATCAACTTCTATTAAAACTCTCTCTTCGGTATATGTCTCCAAGCACAGTGCTGTACCAAGGGGTCAATCAATTAAAACTTTCCTCCAGCTTAGAGAAGTTAGGCTAGGCTTTGTCACAGAGTCTATTCAGTTACCCCTTACACTGACCACTGATCTACAAGTGCAATTCTGTCTCTTGATAGCAGTGGATCTCCCGAGGTCCCTTCCAACCCTTGCCATTCTGTGATTCTGTGATTCTGTGATACACTTTTCAAGTCCTGCAGTAGTGCAAAACCAACATCACTTCACTAATATGAGTCATTTTATGTAGAGTTTCCTTTTTATGGTGTTTTTAATATTCAAGCTAGAGCAAGGTAAGGGCTTATTTTAAGGAATTTTGTCTAAGTGTGCATTTGGGCATTGTAGTTTATTACAGACCGCCAAGTCTTAGCCTCCAACTGGATCTGCCTTTTATGTCTGTAAGTTAGCAGAGACACTCACACATTCTTTGAAGTAGTTGAAGGAATTTAAACTGTCATCTTCTTTTTTTTTTTTCAGAGAAAAGAATTTTATTTCTCTTAACTGTGTAATTGTGTTCCTCAAGTAGGCTCTTATGAGAGCTCTAAATGAGGATCACTTACTTATTTAACTGTGATTGTCTTGGGCTCATGGATTGGTGATAAGTGGCTGGCATAACTGAAGAAGAGTAAAAAGGTAAGACCATGTCACTAAGGAGGGGACTGGCAGAAGGGTACTTACAACTTCCTTAACTCCTGGAACAGCATTGATCACAACTTTAAGGTGGATCTGCTTCAAATTCATCATCTTACTGAAGCCTTTTAAGCTCAAAACCCCAAGTCTTGTTAAACTGTAAACTAGGACCCAACATTTTAAATAGAAACAACTGAACAACGTTATGTCAAGGAGCAAAAATAACAAAGCTTTCTACACAAGCCCACTGTATCCTTGCAGTCATTTTGTGGTACGCCAGCTGGGGCTCAGGCAGCTCAGTGATGCTCAGCAAGCTCTGCACTGTCCATCCCCACATTCCCCTAGCAGGGTTTCCTTTTGGCATTTTTGAGACCCTGTTGATCTCCTCCCCAGCTCGACATGGGATGCATTCTTCCAACATGCACACAGTGGTCCTATGTTACCCCAAGGGATGGAGCCATCCCCTCATCCTGGGCCAAGGATCATACCTAAGCCAGTAACTCTCTTCAGGAATACATCCCACAAATTCATGTCACCTATGGATGAAGGTGACCTCCTACAATTAAATTAATGCTGCCCTTACCAAGTCTATAGAGACTGGGAGATGCTCTGAAGTAATCAATCCTTTACCACCTTCCCTTCCCCTATTAAAAAAAAAAAATAGAGCACAAAAGCCCTAATACACCTTCAATCAATTTATCTTTTATGTTGTAAAATCCTTTAAAGTATATTGACTATTTCAAAATGTGGATAAACGTCATGAAGAAAATATCTGATGGTTTTGGGGATGCAGAATCCTGTAACCTGGATAACTGGACTTAAAATGGAAAGTTTATTACCAACTGTTTGATATGGGCAAACTACATTTTTATCTCTCAACAGCAGCAACCTTAATACATTTTGCCGCTTTGCCATTAAATACAGAGAGATTATTTTCCATCTAATTTCTAAAAGCAGTTTTGTGGAAGAAAATGGGTAATCAACATGGAGAATGTCTGTCTTCTGAAAATGCTTTTAGTCTAACATAAATGACAGCTATTTAAAGGCAATCACTTGTGTTTTATATCTCACACAAAAACCAGCAGACGCAGTACCCAGCCTTTGAGACGAAACACTGATACATGTGACAGAACATTTCAAGCAGTAATAATCAGCAGCCACAGATTCAGCAGCACCCAGAAAACAGCTGAAATATCCTCCATTAGAATATGTAGCTTTTTTGGCTATTGTTGATCAGTTTTTAACTGATATTATGTGGTGCTGTATTATGAATAACTAATTGTCTGCATCAGACAGGTACAGGGGATGCAAATCACCTTCGCTCTGCAGTATGTACACTGATAACTTACACATCTATTAAAAAATAAAGTGGTTTTCAACATATCACCCAGGAGGCATGTGTTCTGTTCAGTGACCTTTGGAAACTCTAGTCCAATGAATAACCAGTGATGCGCAAATAACTTGAGAGACAGTAGATAAAAAGTGCCTATAACCTTATATGTTATCTGTTATGACGATGGCTATGGTAAAAAGATATATTGCTCTTTCATAAATTGCCTGAGAGAGCAAAGCAATGAGAACATAAACTTGTATCCCTTTACGTTGAATGGTTATGAAATTCATTATCCTGGACAATTAAAAATATAACATGGAGAGAAAGTGCAATGAATTGTATAATCTAAGTATCTAATTTAATGGTAGTTTGCTACCTTACAGGCATTTGTTCATATGGCATCAGTCATATCTTGGTAAATCCGGCCTTGCATTCAAACATTTTATGTAGAAAGAAGCCTAACTGTGTTTACTTCAAGATGACAAAACTTTGTATTACTAGAATGTTGGTAGAATGTTGAAGGAATTCAGCCATGACAATCTTGCATCCATTAGCAATCTTTGTAAGGACTATAACACATGAGAAAGCTTTGACTTTCTTTCTCACAAAATATGTGGCCCATCTGGTCTTGATCTTGTAGCAAAGAAAGTTCACAGCCAAAAGAAAACAGTTACGTAACCAGAAGGCAAGGAAACCCCACCAAATCCGGATGGTATGATGCAGCACGAATTTTAAATCTCACCCTCTTTTTTGTGCTAGTTTTAAACCACACTACCAGCAAAGGCTTCACTGCCAGCCCTGACTGTAGCTCACGCAACTCAGACTTGCATAAACACATCCTTTACACATGGATATGGTCTGCAGCTTTTATATAGTCACTTGAAGATTCAAAACACTTTTGCAATTTTTGTTTTATAGCATAAGACTACGTCTTCTATTATCATGGACACTCACAAGGGAATCAAGGAGGTTAAAAAAGAAAAGGTTCCACAGTTCCAGTTCATAAGCTAAGAGGGAGTTACCAAGTCACACGGGCTCTTCCCAATAAACAAAAGCTTAGTCAAGCCCTGACATAATTATGGGGAAGAAAAGTGTTCTGTATACTGGTCTGCAAGTAGCTACGCTGGAAAATTCTTAAAAACATGAAAGGCTTATCCTGTTGTATCACTCACATTTTCATGTAATGTTTTAGATTAAAGAGTGGACATCTTTATTCAAAACAGAAATAATTTTCTTCTTAACCACTTTTAATTTCATAAGTTACTGCATTCTTTTTAGTATGGATTATATTTTTTCCTATAAGAGAAGAGTTAATTATACTTACCCTCTCCAAAGTAATTTCTTCAAATTCATATTCAATTTCTGTTCCATTGACCTAAAGAAAATAAAATCAGAAATTTACTTAAATGCACATGGAAGGTAATTTGGTAGGGATACTGTACAGAGATTCCAGTATGTTCAGTTTACTGAAGTACATTTTTCAACACATAGGTGAGGCTATCCAAATCACAGAGTACTTAGCTCCCCTTTGCCTTGAATGGCAGGTAATCAAGTCTATAATCTTGAAAAGAGTAATAGTTCGGTATGTAAAATACTGAAATAATGGATGACTAAGTCTCTTACATAATATCACTGACATTTGATATAGTGGGTTCATGGACTTTGTGCACATGTTTAAATAGTTATCAAGGTAATAGTTTCATGTCAAAAATAGAAGACTTGTTTCTAAAAATTACCCTCGCAAATGGAAGAAAGATTAATTATTCATTGCCTTACGAGCTCCAATTTACTTTGCAATACACAAGCAGGCAGGAAATTCATAGTACTTATGTAAAAATCACTGACTGATACATATACTGAAATACATCTTGTTTACTATATTAACCTAGGGCAAGAACATGACAGAGGACCTTTGCAAGAGACAGCTGAACGGCAAAAAGGCAGAGAATGTTAATGCAATTCTTACACCGAGTTTCAGTGTCAAAATAAATTAAGCTACAAAATGTAGAGCACCAAAATGGATTGCACTGGACAAGAAATCTATCAGCTGAAGACATGACACTGATTTAAGCAGCATTCTGAAACCTTGTTCCAGTCTGACATGGATTTTTTCTGTCCCTCTAGGCAACTCACTTAACATCCCTTTCTTAGTTTTTTCATTTCTTAAATGGGTAAGAGTACTGCATCTGAGAAAGCTACAAAAGCTGACTGTATTGTAAGTAAACTGCAGAGTAATAAAAATACTTCTGTTATTCAAATCTCATATGAATTTCAAAGCATTCCTTAGCTATGGCTACTCAGCATTTTTTTGATTTGGCCAGAAAATACTGATTAATCAAAAATAATAGATATTGCCCATGAATTATGCCATTTCAATTTTTGTGATGATAGGATATTTCCTGGAAAATAACTTTATTTATGCTTTTAATCTTTATTTATACTTAATCGATAATTTTATTTTTATTCATACTTAATTTATACGTAATGAGTAAAAAATTATTTTGTAAGTGCAAAACTGAAGTGAAGCATCAGGATTGACCTAATCTTGGAGGAACAAATTTGTTATTTCTCAGAACAAGAACATTTATTACTCGTCCCTGGTCCCAGTTGCTAATTTTGTATATTAGCTTTCTAACTGCAATCAGAAAACACAGTACACAAATCATTCTTTATCTAGTCAAGCACCTTTCAAAATGTAATT
The DNA here is from genome assembly GCF_000687185.1 of Egretta garzetta. Classification (NCBI taxonomy): domain Eukaryota; kingdom Metazoa; phylum Chordata; class Aves; order Pelecaniformes; family Ardeidae; genus Egretta; species Egretta garzetta. The sequence continues at coordinate 757,532 of NW_009258388.1, forward strand.
AGGTACTTCACTTGTGAATACTATAACTAGGTACATGTATCTACCAAACAAAAGCTTCCTATAAAAGCCACCAGCTATTTAATTTGTCTGCAATTCAAGATCTGATAAACCGTGAAATCAGTTATAGTAATACAACCCCCAGAACCTGCATTCAAAAGAAAAGAGGGAGAGGGAGAAAAGTCCAAACAAATAACCCACACTTAAAAATTCAACGAAAACACAGCATCAATGAATACAACATTTAATACATACATAACATTTATATACTTTACATTATTACAATCAGGTAATCACATTACACTACACTAAACCCATATATGAACAAAAATCTTACTGTAGGATATTTTGCTGTTCTGCTATCACTTTAATGCTTTCTCCATAGACTCTTAATATAGGCAACTTACTAGGTAGGAACAGCTTTATAGCTATTCCATTTTTTGTCCTTTCTTGTCTAATGGTAATGAAATCAAAGCTATCTATATGTCTCTGCTTTCATGAACTTCTCTTTTATCTTAGGTTGGTGGATAGCTCTGATCTATGTCTTCAATTCCTCAGCCTTGCTCTATAAAGCTGTCTTTGCTTCACTGCTTATAATCACTTTTCCTTTGCATTAAAAACTTGTTAGTGCAGCAAAATGGGAAAAAGAGGGACACGAGAAGTGAGCAACCTCTATATAAAGATGAAAGGAGAAAACAGGCTGAATACTCAATTTGTATTTGCACACAAACAATATCTTGATTATGATCACATGAGGGCTCCTTTTATCATCCACACCCGCAATTCCTAAAAGGTCCTCAGCTCAAATCGCCATTAATCACAGCAGAGATCCATTATCAGGTTCCATAGCAGCAGGGATGATATGAATTAAAAAGATGGTCTTGATCCAATTCCTTTTGTTATTTAAGCATATATATCTATATATACAGTTCACTGTTTTTCTTGCTGGTTGCTCAGAAGGCCAATGCAACTATTTCGTAAAGGATCTGATAAGAGATTGCACCTACCTGAGGCAGGTGGAAGGATGAAGTATGCAGTACCATTCATTGCTAGCACCATTGTATTTCATATTTAGACTCTCTGGCTGCACCTACACTGCTAAATTGGAGTCAGCTTTCAGCCAAGTCTCAGTGCTTAAGGCTGTTTCTGTCTGGAGCCTGCTGGAAACAAATAGCCAAGGAGAGAGCCAACGGTTAAGCAGGAGGAGAATCATGGCTCTGGTGCTGGAACTGGCTTGTTGGTCCTCTCATTTAGCAGCATACGGACATACCCTCTGTTTTTGTCTATTTTAATTTGACAGTCTCTGGCCTGCCAAAGCACCTAAACAAGCTGTCTGAACACCCAACTTCCATTTCTTGCAAGTAGTGGGAACCTGTTGCTATACCTCCCTTTACATGAGTTTTCTGAATTCTGCTTTTATATCAGATTGCAGCAAGAACACACAGCAGAATTTACTATAGCCTGTATGATTTTAAATAGCAATGGAAAAGTCCAAACCTTTTCATATGGTTTTCTCTTCTCACCTGCAGCCAAAGAAATCATCAGCATTTCCAAGTCGATTTGGGAATATTCTTTCACATCATTCAGGTGTGCAAGGTTGATAACACATATCTTTAATCTCAACTAAATTTTTAGATTTATTATGCTGAAATGTGAGGTAGTCATCTAGTTCTCTTTATACTCAGTGAAAAGGAACGGGCACTTCTGGGTCTTACTTCATTTCATCCTACGCTAGAAATCTCAGATAGGTGAGATGAATTGTGCCTCTGAGGTTTCCTTTCACTGAGCACAAACAGAGTCTAAAAAAAGATGTGTAAAGTTTGGTGAGCACTTGCCTTAAATCTGTTTTCTCTGCATTACTCCTAACTCTAGACTGGTAACAAAGTTCTGCTTAAGGGATGCCATATGTCTTTCATAATTATACACCAGTGAAAGGCCAGATCTCTGGTTTAGCAGCTTTTCTGATTGCTATTTTGGGCTTGTCTAGACTTGTAACTGGCAGCACATGCACAGCGTGATATCCACAAGCCCAGCCAGTTAGGATGTCCACAATGAAAAGGTCAGTCTCTGCCCTCTTCCAAAACCTCAAACCCAAGATACATTGCTGCTGCCTTCCCTCTCTGATTGTCCCACTGACACTCTTTGGAGAAAGAGTGCCCAGCACCACCCGTGACAGTCACAGGCCCAGAGGATTCTGGCAGAATTAGGTAAGATGTACACAGGATAAGGTCCGTGGGAGGACACAATCAACCACATCTCTTTGTCAAGGCACGGAGCCGGGAATCAATACGTGTCTCATTTAGAACCATGCTTTATTTCCAGGAGAACAAGAAAGATACTGTTGACCAGGACAAAATACATAACTGCTACATGAGGAACAGTTCTGTATGAAAACTTCAGATAACTAGGAGGGCCTTTGATGCCCTGTTGTTCAGGAACAGCACTACCGAAGTACACTTCTGGTGTAAGAAGGCTTCCCAGCCTCCTGGCCTTACGCATTTTCATGATCCAGAGTGTGATGAACTTACAGCCCCTGTAGAATAACTTACCATAACTCAATTCCCAATGTTTTAAAGCAACTGCTTGCAACAGCAAGGTACCAGTTGCCTTTCATTTACAGCTGCCCCTGTTATACTGGAGGAGTCTCCCAAAATTTTGACAAGAAAACATCTTTAAGAAAGAGATTTAATGCATGATAACTATCTAGATTCCAGCATTCAAGAGAGATTTCCTGGTGGAGCTCTAATCTCTACTAGAGTTCACTTATCTTTCTAAGAAGAAAGCACTAGTCATCTTCAGATGGCACTTTCTTTCAGGAGAATGAGAAATAAGGAACAGGTAAAAAGAGCCTTTTATATACTATTTTGTGAAAAACCTGAAATAAAGCCAGCACATAGAACACCAAAATAAGGACCTGACAGATTTGTTTGTTCCTTTACATGAATTTTACTCTGACTTTCCAGGAAGTTTCTCTTGTTTAGCGCAGACATAAGTACATCCTTGTTTAGGATGACATAAGCAGCTGAAGTACTCTCTTAATGAAAATCTGTTCTACAGACTATTTTAGATTCCCGAAATCTTTAATAACATTCTGTTGGGCTTTTAATTTTCACATGCTCTGTCAATTTGTTAAGACTTTTATAGATAAGGTTTTTCTCCTAGTAATAATGATTTGATACTCTTTTTATACTTTTGCAATTATTTGATGTGATAGACCTGTTCACACTCAAACAAATAAACCTTGCCTAATTCTTGCTACATTTCCACACATCTACCACTGCATCCACCCACTCAATAAAATAAAGATGTCATCATATGAATTTAATTATAAGAACTGCATTATGATAGTGGCAAAAACATCAAAACACTAACAATTTATACAACTATAATATTTCAAGACCACTGCACCTATTTCTTCTAATAAATTTGATGTCATTAGAGCTATTTTTTTTAGTTTTATTTTCAAGAAGATGGTTTTGCCTAAAAATTACAACATCTGTAGACTTTTATTGCATACAAACCACTTCTAATTATATTTATTTGGATTCTGTTTTTCATCCATCTTCAAGAATGAAAAATGCTGCTTCTACTTTTATTATCATATGCATAGGAAGATAACTACCCTGTCACTGATTTTCACTCAGTATGCACATTTTTCTTTTGGCTGTATGGTTTCACCAGTTGCCTAACTACCCAAACCTCACTGGAATACAGGATTGCCAAAATCTTGTTGCACAAGTAATGCTAGGACATATTTGTCCTTTAAAAATTTCCAATTTGCTGCATAATTAAGACAGTCCATTTTACATTTCAGAAACATCAAGGCCATTTGGGCAATTTAACAAGTATAGGATTTAAATAGCCTTTAATGATTTCTGGTTTATCAGCAAGACCAAAGAGTGATCTTTATTTAGCCATTTGCCATCTCCAGATTTAGGTTATTTCTTCATTAACTGTCGAAGCTTCTTTATTGTTTTCAAGAAACCTGCTGATGTCCTTTTGATACTGTTTTTCAAGAGCATTAAAAGTTTCCTTTCTCACTGCATATAATCATACAGAAAACAGTCTCCTGTGGTCTTTGATTTCAAATACAGTGATTTTGTGTTTTCAAATTGTTTTAAAGAGTGCTTTTTTAGCTCATTCTTTTCTTCTTGAAGGATTCCTATATCCTTCTCCAAATCTTAACTTCTAGTCAGCCACCTTCTTCACTGTGTACCACACTCATCCTTTCCTCTCTTTCTTCCTACCTCACTGTTACCCTTGGTTTTCCTGTTTTCATTCTCTTGGAGAAAATACCGATTTAGCAATTAACCACTATCACTCTTCTCTGGTTGATTCCCAAATCCCTCATTTTATCCTACCTTACCTCATTTCTGAAATCTTGTTCAGAACAAAATCATGTTTTCTGTATCTCTTGTGTGCCACCATCCCCTAGCACTAATCACAACTTCTCATGTTTCAGCCTCCACTGTTTCCTCTGATTTTCATTCTTTTCATGTTTGTTACTTTTTTCTTCCTTCATACTACCTCCAAATCTGTTCTTATCTTTTTCTCTCACATACAGATGCATGCACACACATACTGAATTAAACATACTTTATCTAATCCCACTTCATCCAAAGGGTTATTCATGATTAGCTTCCTACCTTCTCATTTTTTCCAACTAAACTTTTAACATAATCTTCTTCCACAGCTCCTATTAAGTCACTCATACACTCCATGTACCTTGATTCCTTTCATTAACATGCTTCACCTGCTTAATCATAGTTTCAAAATCTCATCCAAATAAGGGATTGTTTTCTGGCTTCCCCCACTTTCTGCTCTCACTCCTCACAATCCTTTCTCCTGTTCAGGAAATATCTAGATTTTTTTCAGCTATTTTGTCTCCATAGATCTGACACTTTCTACACTCCGAAAAACATATATCTTGATACCCTCCCTCCTAGATAGTCTTGTTATTTTATTTAGCTTGCATTGTGTGTGATAACACACTGTCCTTTACAACACGAGCCATCAAAATTTTCTTTATCTTCTCTTTGTTTTGTCCATATTCTGAGGTTGGCCACATACACCACAGGAGAAAAGTGCCTGTATGGTTGTAAGTGTAAGCACTCAGTATACCTAATGCAGACCCATTGCAGAACTCCCAGTTTCATGAGAATAATCCATGGAGCAGGTAAAAAGGAGACATCATGATTTCAAATGGGGTTCACGGTAAATGGAAATGAAATTACATCCATGCATGAATTCTGATTAGGCTAGCACTTCCAAGTTGTACAAAATTAGTACCCACTAAAGAAGAATGCAAATGTCAGCTTTTGAACTTGCAACCTGCTCTCTTACACTAAGAGAAATTCATATGCCATCGTGCTAGCTATCCAACAGGTAGAAATCGAAGTTAAGCAGTTGTCTAGGCTTTTTTTTTACAGACACTGGAGAGAGGAATCAAAAGGGGGTGATTTATGCCATGTGCCTTAGTCTTTGGATGGAACTGACATTTGAGGAACCTGCATCTGCCCACTGACTATATAAAGACACTGTTTTAGGATTTGCATCCTTAAAAAGAAAATTTTGTAAAATTCCTTATATTCCTGCATCTTAAATTTATCATATACATCAGTGCAGGAATTTTTAAACAGTGCATTCCAGAGAACTGGATACAGTCATTTCTTTTCACAAATTTACATTCTTGTGCAATTCAGGTAATTTACCATACGGCTTTAGAAGTCCACAGTCACTCTCACTCCACCTTTCATTTTCTTCTGTGCTTCTGCCATTGCTGACATCCTAACGTATGAGTTACCATAAACTCTCAGTTTGTCAGGTTTCTATATCTCTGGTCCATTTCAGTTTTAGAAGGAAATCCATCAAACTTTTCAAAGGTTTGAACAGTTCTAGAAATTATTTTCCTATGTAATATCTCATTCTATGCACAAGATACATAAAAATGGGCATTTGCTGTTGCTTGATTGACCTTATTTCATCAACAAATATTATGAATTACTTGTGACTTGAGACTTACAAGGTTATTTTAATAATGTTTAGCACTGTAACTTGCATAATTTTATTTAAAAGGTTGGTAACTGTAGTTAGAGTATTTAAAAGGCAGAAATTAATACCTAAACTGTGGCTTAAGTTTGATTCATTTAAACACTTAGGGTAAAATTTTCTGCCAGTTTTAGGGAGAAATCAATAGCATATTAACTGGCAAAATTTAAGGCAATAAAGAACAGCAATAATTTACTGCATTCTTTGATATCCATGACATGTTTATGTAGCAATCATATAATGAAATATATGTAATATACATAATGGGCATGTCCCATTTCCTCAAAGAAATATACAACCAACATAATCTAATCTCTTGCAATTTGCTAAATGACAACCTACTCTGACTCATAGTTTTGTGCCTAAAATTGTCTCCCAGTACCTTTGGTTCCCTTTGAGAGTTAATACTCCCTTCCCTGTTCTCTCACCCCACTGGCTACGGACAAACCACAGTCAATGAATTCCCCTGGGTTCTTCACTACTAGTGTGTTAACTCTCACACAAGTATTGAAAGCCAAACTGTACTCTTAGCAACACTGGTGCAATCCCATTGGTGTCACTGGGCTTGTACTACTTTAACTGATGTTACATTCATTCACCTATGGATGTGCTTACACCTGCAGGAGGAAGCAGACCTGAACAGGTAAAGAAAATACTTGCACAAATAATAAAAATGACTAATAAGGAATATTCACATAAAGTATATGTGCATTTATAAAGAAACGTTCGGGTATTCCACAGGAGAAGACTTCTTTTACGCATGAATCACTTGTTTTACAAGTATTTTTATAGCAGCAGAGAGGTTCACTACTTTTCTTAAAATCTTGGAAGACTCTTTAGTGTATGTATGGGCAGGGAGCCACCGTCCTCTGCACTCTACAACTAAAAGCACAGCAGAAAGAGCTCCCTCATGCCCAATTAATTTTGCTGCAGAAAAAAAAAAAAAAAGACAATCTGAATGGCTGAGACAAAATCAAAGTGGGTTTCTGCTGCTCCTCACAAGCTCAGGGAAAAAAAATTGATGTAGCTGTTGTTCACAGGGATTAATGGTGCACACGCCGAGAAGCAGCTGATACAATACAACTGATCACCACCAGTCACAATCTGAGCCTAGCCAAAATTCAGCAAATTGTTCCAAATGCTTCTCAGCTTTCTTGGTAGGAAAAACTGTTTTGCATCAGTTTGAGAGAAATTTCATTTCTTTACAAAAAATTCTTCAACTTCAATCTGAGAGGGAAAAATCACTTTCATCCACCTCCAGTTTCATTTCCAATACAAAAATGAAATCTTGAAAGGTGAACCTGAATGTTACTTTTGCAATAATTTCTATGCTTTACCTCAGCATTCTAAAAAAAAAAAAAAGAATTATGCTTTTAAGGTTATCTGTTAGCTACTGCATACGACAGCAGAGATGCTTTACTGAAGCACTAAGGAAAAAGCCAAATGAAAGCTTGAGAAAAATGCTGACACATAACGCTCTTTAAAAGAAGCACAAAAAGCTTGCGCTGCACAATACACTCTCTAAGATTAAGAAGGCAGTGACGGAAAAAAACCTATGGCAGAAAAAATATTTTAAGAATATTTTTAATACACTAAAATGCAGAACTGCAGCACAGAAATACTTTGAAAATGTTTTATGTTATGCGATATCACTTTAAAATCAAGTACTGCATCATCCCTTTTCAGAAGCAGAGCATAATTTACCAATTATATGGAGTACCTTTAGTACGTTCTCCTGACATCATGAAACCTATGATTTCCAAATCTAAACAGTAAATCATATGGCAGCAGGGATTAGGAAAATATTCTGGTTTTAATCTCGCGAGTATGTAAATAAAGTTAGTGGTCAGTGATCATCGTAGGTAGATCTGTGTATAACGTATCTCCTGCGCAGCACACGCTCTAATATCCACAAGGCCACTAAACAGGCACTCCTGGACCTTACTGCCCTGAACGTGCTCTAACATGTCTGCTCCACAGACATGTTATTTTTCAGGATTACATTTTTTTTTTCTGCCTCATCCCATACTTGGAATATGTTGTGTTAGGATATGGGATAAAAGCTCATCTGCACCCCTAGAAGGGAACACAGAGAGTCAGTGGCAAGTGAGGGACCCCAAATCACACCCAGCCCATCCAAGGTGCACACACACACATGAGCACAGGGGCACAAGGGCAGGTGGTGGAACTCCTATAACCCCGTTAGAGACCCATCCCCTCCCAGGGAAGCCTCAGCCCCCTGGGCTAAGGGTGACACCCAGCACCATGGGTAGAACTCCTATAACCCCGTTAGAGACCCATCCCTCCCATCCCCACCCTGGGCTAAGGGTGACACCCAGCACCATGGGTCAAGGGGAGAGCACCTTGCAGACTAGGGAGGGTATCACTGCCTGTGGGGTGGGACACGTTGTGGGATGCAGGGAACGAGCATCTTGGCATTGTAACAAGCCTTATGGGATTTTTAGGGGAGGAACTGAAGGTCTGGAAAAAGGAGGGATAAAGGTGGTTTGGAGAGGAATAAGCATGGGAAAACAGAGGGATAAAGGGATAAAAGGGGCCAGTCACATGTAAACAAGGCTGGGCAGTGCGCTTCCCTGTCCATGCCCTGTGCCTGCTGAGCATGATCTGTCCTGTCTTCTCTTAAACTCCATTTCTATCTATTTTCTAGGGTGAGGGGTGTTCTATTCTCTGTGTGTGTGTCTGTGGGTATGGAGGTCTGTGGTAGCAGCAGCTGGAAGATGTGAGGGTGCATATGGCCATGGATGATTGCCAGCAAGCATCAAGCTGGGCTAGCGGTGAGTAGGTGAAGCCGTCAGAAGCTAGGGGTTGTGTGTAACTGGGAGTGAGCAACTGGAGGAGTTGACTACTGGAGGGGTCCATGACAACTGCCCAAGAGACTTTAGGATCTAGGGGTTGACTGAGACACCCATGTGTGTGTTACTGTGCAAGGGGACGAGCAAGGAACCAGGGCCAGCTACTGGATGGACAGCTCAGTTACTGGGTGGATCCACTGTGTGTGGGTGCGTGGGTGGGTGGGTGCATGCAGAGGGGTCTCTACCAGCAGCTGGAGAGGGATTGCAGCCTCAAGGGCTTGCACACCCAGATGCCAACATCTGGGGCCAGCTCTACTGAGTTGACCAAGTGTCTAAATCCAGCTATTGGCAGGTTTCACACAGTACATATGTATATCTACATACATGGGAGGGAGGGGACAGGACACGCATGATGAGGCCATTGGTGGTGCTTGTGTTTGTGTGAGTGCTGGCTGTGTCTGTGTTGTTCTGCTCAGCCATGTGTACACGTATCTACGCGTCCTGTTTGTGCGTGTGCTTACTGGGAATACACGCTCAGCCTCGCCACTGGCTGGACATTGCGGCATGGAGTTGCAGCAGCCTCGCCTCTATCACGCTACCAATTCAGCAACCCCCTAACATCACGTAATAATTCATGCACACGTATTGCAAATATAGTGATTTTTGCTATCACAGACTACAACACAATGCAAGGCTAAGCTGAGAAAGAAAATGCTTAACTTTGCAGGCTCGTGTTCATTGCTATGAAACTCCTATTCTCACTAAAGCAGAAAGATTAAAAAAATGACAGGCATCTGGGACAGCAAGGATCTGGGGCCAGCTCTACTGAGTTGACCAAGTGTCTAAATCCAGCTACTGGCAGGTTTCACACAGTACATATGTATATCTACATACATGGGAGGGAGGGGACAGGACACACATGATGAGGCCATTGGTGGTGCTTGTGTTTGTGTGAGTGCTGGCTGTGTCTGTGTTGTTCTGCTCAGCCATGTGTACACGTATCTACGCGTCCTGTTTGTGCGTGTGCTTACTGGGAATACACGCTCAGCCTCGCCACTGGCTGGACATTGCGGCATGGAGTTGCAGCAGCCTCGCCTCTATCACGCTACCAATTCAGCAACCCCCTAACATCACGTAATAATTCATGCACACATATTGCAAATATAGTGATTTTTGCTATCACGGACTACAACACAATGCAAGGCTAAGCTGAGAAAAAAAATGCTTAATTTTGCAGGCTCGTGTTCATTGCTATGAAACTCCTATTCTCACTAAAGCAGAAAGATTAAAAAAATGACAGGGAAAGCTATTCTCATAATCTTTTTGAGTCATTCTTCACTAAGAATTGGCAGGGAAAGAACAATGGCTAGAAAGAGGCCTGGAAATAAGAAACTGCGCTCAAAGTGTATATGATGGCAAACTATATACAATGTTAAAGCATTAATTTTAGGGGAATGCCTACAAAATAGAAATTAATTAGGTTTTAGGTACAGTCAAATACCAAAAAGGTGTGGAATTCAAGAATTAGGTAGAAAGTCAAGTATGATTTATTTTCCCCCAATAAGCCTGCATATTGAGATAAGGCTCATTGAGACACATAATTGAAACAGGGGTGCCTAGTCCTGACTAAAGACCAAACTGTCTTATTGATAAGTCTCCTTAAGTCACAAGAATGGTCCATTTGAATGAAGGATGGACAACTTTCAACAATGTCAAGATATAGGAAAAAATGTTCATAACCCAGAATGTATTTTTGTCCTTCTGCATGAAAATCAAGTGCCTGGAGAACGAACGAGGATCACTTCTCTGACTTACTTTACAAACTTCAAAGTAATGCACAACGCCTCTAAAAAGAAATGAAACACTGTTGAAAGCATCAGCTGCAAATTACATTTTTCCTCGTCTGGGGGAATAACAAGAGGTCATATGGACAGTTGGAGACTTTTACGATTTATAGAGTAAGAAAAAGCACTATTAAGATAACAGCAATCTGCTTCTACTAAAGAAAAAGATGATGGTGAAATCAGACTGATTAATCAACCTTGCATGTTGCACACTATTTGAAAAATTATTATAGATAAATAGTTTCAAGATAAAACCAGTGTGCTGTGGTCACTTTCCCTCACCCTTGCAAAGTCTAAATCCTGAATTTGGACATTATACAGGATTAATTTTGTTATGACCACACTACTGTCCAATTAAGCTCTGTAAAGAATGAAACAATCACACTTGCCAAAATCCAATAAGGTGAAGTTTTCTGCCTAGCTAACATAAAATGTCACATATTCAGCACAAATAATTTATGACTAAAAATAATCCAAAGTTTTAATCTATTGCCATCTTTATGCAGAACAATTTACAGGCTCAAATCTCTCAACAACTGATTGACTATGTTAATGTAAGATACAAAAAAAATGCACTTCAGTTGTCATTTCTTTTTATTAATAATCTCCACAAAGTGGAAATTTATCTCATGTAGGCATCTTTACTTTCTATTACCCTTAAACTAAGTCAATCTTCTATAGAAAATGATGAGAGCTGGGATTTTTAAGATCAGGAAAACAGATATTATCTGTGGTATATTTGGGTTTGCTACTATATGCAGAAAGCTAAGTCATCTAAACACTGATTAAAAATATAATTTACCATTGAGGCTGATTCACCAGATCACTGCATTAAAAGTAGCATGGGTTTTTATTATGTAAAACGCGGATTAGAAATGAGTCACATTCCAAAGCAGTCAACACTCACAACTTGCAACACTCGGGACTTTGCTTCAGAACGTCTCCTGGAGCTGTGCTGAAATTGTGTTAGTTTTACAGAATGGATCAGCTAATCCCTGGCTAGCAATGGGGGAAATGAGAGAGAATTTAAATGGTTAATTTTGCATTTTTATTAAAGCAAAATGGTTTTCATTCAGATTTATTTATATTGTTGTAGGAAAAGAGCAAGAGCACACTGCACCTATTCTAAAATTTTTAAAAAGTTAACATAAATAATGTGAAACCCCCCCCTAATAAAAATTGCAGTGGATAATGTTGAGAGAAATACAGAAAAGATTAAAAGGGAAGGAAATCTTTTCCGTCCAATGTTATTACTAATGTTGCATTATGTGCTGCCAGGATAACAACAACTTTGCCTTGACTGAACTTTAAGAGGTAGTTTGCAAAGAAAAACATCAATCAATTCTAGACATAAAAGTTAAATATCCTTAAAATTACAAAGAAGGGTTCTCGTAAAATAAATTTCAGATATATCTCATCTTAAAGGACTGAAGCATCACAGAAATGAAGCCCTTCAATTTCCAGTAAGACATAAACCCAATATTTTTCTTTTCCACTTTTCATCAGAATTAGTTTTCTCTTCAGTATTGAACAGTTACTTTCTCTACTTCTTAGGTTATCCAAGGTCAGGAATACATCTGTCTCTGACAACAGTACTCAAAATTTTGCCTAACTAATGTCTAAAGTCCTCCCAAATGAAGTCTTATGGAACGGGAAAGCTCTTTCTTCCTTTTGTATAATTAAAACTATTAAGATAATGACTTCTGTGCTAACTCTGCTTTCACTTTTGAAAACGGCTTTCAGTTCTACACCTTTCTAATACAGTGAAATCTATGTACAAGTGCCATTGACTCAAATCTCAAAGATATTAAGCCTATAGAAAGGTAATTATTCACTTGCATTCTTTGTGCTATATTTCCCAGTTCAGTTCAGAACTGCAACTTCATGAGAAAGTAATTCACAATAATGCTATGGCTGTGGAAAAATAGTCGTGTACTTGAAGAGCTTTAATTTCTTAAATATATATCACAATTAAACTTTTTATGCAAAAGGATAAAAACTAAAATGAACAGAAACCTTTATGGAAGACCACAGGTTGATGGTTTAAGACCATGGATTGTACTGTAAAAGGATATTTTCAAGAGGTTATGTTAAGCACTGGATCTTGGCATACCCACAGATCCTACTGATTTCAGCTTATGGCTACAAAATCCAGTAATGTTAACTGTGGGTCTGTAGTGTAATATATCAAAAATTACACAAAAGCAAAAGTTAATTCAAGGCCAGGGAGACCAAGACAAAAACAAATTCAGACTACATTCAGTTTAGGTCAGTTCGGGCCATGCAAGTCTAGGATGACTCAAATCTCCAAGTGCTTCAAACAGCTCTAACAGACGTACTCTGCATGCTGCAGCGCGTACCAGCCTCATGGACAAATTATCTTGGATGAATTAAAAACGAAGTATAGCTGGGGTATGTACACAGACTCCCACACCCACGAAAGTATATATGATTTTTCTCAGAGTGATAAAAATAACTGATGGCGCAGTGCCTTGCTGGCTTCCCCACTGTAGAGCCTACAAGGATAAGAAGAGCAGCCCGACAGGAACAGAGTTTGCAAAAGCAAAGCACAGTACCTCTTTCAGGGGGGTTATTTCAGTGTCACCCAAAGGGCTGACTGCCTGCTAGTGGGTAGAGGGTATCCAGAAGCCTGTTGTTGAGTTTAGGTTTTTGTCAGAAAGTCTGCTCCATAAACTCCAGTGTGTGGACTAGAGACTGGTAAATGCAGGGAATTTGCTTCTCAAGCAAACCCATGATCTGGACTAAAATGCTAAAGTGCACTCACTCTGAGTAGTCCAAATCCAAAATGTATGAGGCATTACACAATTTCTGTGCAGTGTCCACCTAAAGCAAAGGGACACAGACAATTGTATTATGTGCTCTCCTTACAGTTCAGTAAGCTCCTCTCTCCCAGGCTGCTAATGGCAATGTTTCAATCAAATGTCCACAGAAAGGACTTCTTGATTGAATCTAAAAGCCAGAGTTATTCACAGGTAATTGCAAATGGAAAGTATTGCAATTTTGCAGCATGGAATTGTGGAGTAATTAAATATGTGACCAACGGATGCTTTTACTTGATGGATTGACAGGATGTTGTTATTCCTACCTACATCCAGGCATAGTAAAGGTTTTCTTCTAATTTTTTATGTAATATGTTATGTAGCACTCAAATATGCAGAGCAGTGTCCATTCCTGAGGAAAATAAAAGAAATTCCCTGAAATCTTGAAGTCATTTTACTTTAAAGAGTTGCTTTTTCCCCCTAGTTAAAAATTACGTCTTTGATGAGGCTTACCTATTCAAAATTGCACCCAGAATTTAAAAGAAAAGCCAATGACATTTTTACTCCAAAATCACTTTGGCCCCTTCTGTAAGGATGTTCCTTTCTAAATCAGCATATTTTAAAGAAAAGGTTTGAAATACATTGATTTTCAGGTAGATAAACAATGGATATGAAATAGAGGAAAAATAAACCAGATTAATAAGATCCATTCTGTATTTTTGCCTTGGGTTTTGGACAGCAGCAACATATTTTTCTGTTATCCATCACACTAAAATCCATTTAAGTCATCAGATGGCAGGATGAAGAGTTTTCTATTTGTGCATGTTCAAGGGGAATCGTTTTATGCTAGTTCATTAGTCTTGTGTTATGTAGCACCTTTTTCGCTAATGATCTCAAAATATTCTATAAACAGGATTTAAATCATTCTTGTCAATACTGCTATTATAAAAGAAATATCTCTTATCCCACTGCAGAAATGATGATATGCAGAAAACAGCAGCGTTTGCCAGGGCAAACAACATTGCTGTGATACAACTCAAGGGCCAAAACAGAGAAGCCAAGCCAATGCAGCTTTTAAAAACCAGCACAGAGCTCTACCAGATTTAGCTTTTCCATCGCAATCCACGTTAAGTGACAGACTGAAAGATGAGTATAAACAACAAACAAACAAAACCGGTGTTTAACAATCTGGGAAACATACGACTCATTCGAGATAATAAGATGTGCAATCTGACTTTCAAGACTATGATCAAACTAATTAAGAAAGAAACAACAAATTTATTCTGAAGAGAAGTCAATGGGAAAATAAATACATACACCTATATGTCTATATTTTTATATATTTTAATACACTCATTAATAAAATATCCCAAATTCAAGAGCTCACTACTTTTGTGAAAATTCAGACCCTGCCCTTTTAGACAAGAATTTTTTTTACTCCTCTATTACCATCATCTTCAAAAATCTGCCCATCAGTCACAGTTATATATGACATTTAATATTCATCATGTAATGCCACATGACTTATGTATTATTGTAGAAATATTTAAGGCCACCTCACTCCTCCAATTTTCTTATTTAGGTCTAGGCTGCACCTACTTTGACGTTATCCAATGAAAGCCTTTAGAGCACTGAATGGATCTCAGAAACTTGTAAATTTTCCCCATTCTTTCTACAGTCAGAATAGGAAGGATTTCTTTTTCTTTGCAGCCTTTGTTTAAGCCTTTATGCACCTCCTCCTAACATGCTAAATCCAGGTTGCACTGGCTGACTGAGATGACAGAGAAGAAAGCTGAAAATTTTCCTAATCTCCCCATTTTGGCATTATCATGGCCCTGCCACTTCTCTGCATGGAAGCTGTCACACGGCAACTGCCCCGCTCCAGAAAGGGGCTGAGCTCTCGGTGTCCCTAAGCAGGGATGCACCAAAACAACCACGCAACCATCTGTGTAGCCACACTCAGGCATGTGTAAAACAATCCAAAGCTTTGATTACAGCGTACGAAAAGATAACCGAAGTAGTCAGAAAATCAGTTATCTAGGAAACAACTCGAGTGTATCTGCATGGAACTCAGCATAGGCGGCACAATTAGCAAAGCAAACCAGTAATAAAATAATAGCAATAATCAATTGCAATAATAATAGTAAAAATAATAATAACAAAACCAATAATAGTCATAATTTGGAAGAACAATGGGAGACTGAAGAAATACAAGGAATTCATTGGGTCCAAATGGAGAATAAAGTCCATATTCCTTTGATCTTATCACTGAGGCAAGGTAGAGGGAGGAAGGGAACAACCATGGTACTTGAGTGAACTTATGTTAATGTTTAGTTAAGATGAAAGGAAACTGAAATTTCATCATAAAATAAATGGGAAGGTTCCCATCAATTTCTGAAAGTGATGCAGCAGAGCCAACCTTATAGTTACTTTTAACTTAACTATACAGCATTTTGGAAACTAAAAGAAGAAATAAATAAGGCTTATTCTGTGCAACAAAGAAACTGAGATGATTCATGTGTTATTAAATTAATGTTTCTCATTATACAAAGAGATCTAAAATTTACAGCCAAAGAATAGAGAACAAACAAACTCCCACAAATGTTTAATTGTGCTTAAAATGCCACAGAATAATTCGGTTTGTACCATCGAAGCTTCCTATCAAATTTATTCCCACGTCCAAAGCTTGGTAAGTCAAAGTTTTCAAGCCACTGAACCTAGAAACAAAGCTAATTAACTGTTTCTGCTGTTATTTGCTGCAGGCCCAAATTATAAGGAATAATATACAGTATAATAGAATAAGGCCTTTTATCTGATTTAAGAAAAGCATACTGATGAAAAACAGTCCCCCACAGGATGATTTTTTTTTTCCAAACTATTGAGTTGAAAGGTTTGAAGAATGTCAACAGCATCAAAGGTTTAATTACATTAATTTAATCATTAGAATATTAATGAGACAAATCACGCAGTTTACCAGTCGTATACCAACTGTAAAAAGGAAATGTCTCTGCTGGACATTATATTTGAAAACCTTTTGTGAAGGCTTCTCATTGCTGTAAGGCCCTCTCCCTCTGCAAACACTCAGGAATTTTTGAAGGAAGATGGCAGAGAGGATGAACAGAGCTGATATTGAAATGCATTGAAGGTACATTGCTTAAAACAAAACCATGAGACAGGTTTCTCGTACTGCTGAGCCAACAGCTAAACAAAATCATGAGAAGACTCCATCTGGTTTGTAACAACACTAAACATAGCCTGACCTTATTTAGGGATCTATCCCACTATCCGTTGTCACTAGTAATGTCAGAGAAAAGTAAGACCATCTTGATTCACCAAAATTTGCAAATTTATGCTTATTCCAGCGGTTAAAATTTGAAAAGAATTTTTACATGGCATAAAATGGATCACTTAACTTTGTTATAGCAAATACAGGGAAAATTCTAGTTATTTAAGAAAAATTAGATTTTAATAAAAGAAAAAATATAGGTTTGTTTTTTTTTTTTTAAAGCAGCATTGTTTTGCAAAAACATGAGTGGACAACATTAACCATCTGTCATGAAAAGCATCTTAAAAAACCCCAACAGTCAGAAATCAAAAACTAATATGTGAAAAATTTTCATGAGATGTATCACTTGCAAATATATCCTCTTGCAATTTAATTTTAATTTAATTTCGAAATGGTAGGCAGATTTGTGGAATGAACATTCAAATGAAAGAGTAAAAGGGCAAGCATCTAGGACTAGAGAAAAACAAGATTTTGGAAAAATAATGCGACTGTAGAGAACAGGGTCCAATTGGTAAAATCTAAAAATTTCTGCCTGTTCCTCCCATAGGCGGCTTCCTGGACTCCAAATGTGCTTTGAGACTCCACAGCAGGAGCTGAATAGCAGGGTTCTAAGATGGATCTTGCCCTGAAGATTGGCACTTGTGGGTGTTTTAGACAGGCTACAGTTATGAGAGAGGATTGCCTGCTCCGTGCCCACTTACATCATGGCTGCTTTCAGCTTTGGACAGAAAATATTGTAACGGAACTTGACTTCTCTGATCCATAAAATAATTTGTCCCTGTAGTGTTAGACGGTTTTTCATGGTAACGAAAGAAGAATGATTCCTTTCAGAAGCTTTCATAACCGGCTATCTTACTGTAAGGATACTTAAACATTCACCAGAGATGTCCCTAGGCATTTACAGTCTTCCTCCAGGCATGTCTGGAAGTGCTGACAGTGCTGAAAAGGCAGGTGTTAGACTCATGCTCGAGGTTCAAAACAATAATTAAATCTAGCTTTCTGTTCTCTCTCTGAACTGACCTGTCTGAAAAAATATTTTAGGGCATATCTGCTAAATCATATTTCCTGTAAGGTAAAGGACATAACGATGGCTGTGTTACCATACACTTGGCTCATCCCGTTTTTGGAAGATTTTCTGCTGCCTTTCCAAATATTTGAGAGGCAAAGCCCCACTAACACCCTGCAGTGTTACAGGCTGTGTTATAGGCCCCCCCCACTACTATAGGCTATGGCTAGGTCTGGCAGGGATGGAGTTAATTTTATTCATGGTAGCCCATATGATGTTATGCTTTGATTTATGGCTGAAACAACATTGATAACATACCAGGATTTTGTTTATTGCTGAACTGAGCTTGCACGGCATCAAGGCTTTCTCTCCTTCCCATTTTGCCTTCCTCCCCCAACAGCAAGTTGACTGGGGGTTGGTAAAGGATTGGGAGGAGACCCAGCCAGGACAGCTGACCCCAACTGACCTAAGGGATATTCCATACGATATGACATCATGCTCAGCACTAAAAGCTCAGGGAAAGGACCTTCCATGGTTATGCTGTTTGTCTTCCCAAGTAACTGCTACATGTGATGAAGCCTTCCAGCAAAATGGCTAAACATCTGCCTGCCGAGAGGAAGTAATAAATTAATTCCTTATTTTGCTTTGCCTGCACGTGTAGCTTTTGCTTGTATTCCACAACATATGACGTCATGCTTAGCATCTAAGGCTGGGGGAAGAAAAAAGGAAGGAGTCGTCGTTCAGAGTTATGGTGTTTCACTTTCCCAAGTCACCGTTACACATGACGGAGCCCTGCTTTCCTGGAGAAGGCTGAACACCTGCCTGCCCTTGGGAAGTAGTGAATGAATTCCCTGTTTTGCTTTGCCTTATTTATTACACCATCTTTATCTCAACCCATGAGTTTTCTCACTTTTACCCTTCCAATTCTTTCCTCCACCCCACTGCGGGTGGAGTGAGCGAGCGGCTGTGTGGGGCTGAGTTGCCAGCTGGGGTTAAACCACGCCAGTCCCCCATCTAAGGGACATAACTCTTCCCATGCACCGGGTAAGAGCAAGGTGAGTAATTCAGAATTGTCTATTTTTACAACAAGCACCTTCTGTTTATTTATCTAGTTCACATCATGTGTTGGAGACTGAAACAGCCCACAGGCACTTTTCAGTCTACTGTCAATATTTCTCCTGAATGCATTTGGTCATTTGTCCTTTCTTTATTTTAAGAGAAAGGAACAGTAGTATAAAAGTGGTATAAAAGTGTATAAGTATTGATAGACTGTGTTATGGGAATAAATCATATTGATTGAACACCTTGTCACCAGTGTAATTGCATCTGTATTTAGGAATTCTAACACCGTAGCTGCAGAGTATCCTGGGCACAGGTCCAGAGCTGGAAATGAGAACTGGGGCTCTCAACGTCCCTCTTGGTAGACCTAGAGAACACTAAGTGTAAAATGTCTCATTAAAACAGAAGAAAAGCCAGACCTATTGAAAGTGAGAACAGAGCAGATGGTTCTGATGTTAGGAAGGAAAACTAAGACTTAGAAATGATAGGAAGCCTTTTAAAAAAGCTGAATGCAAATGAACAAAGAAATTTTATTTAACTTTTCCACCCTTCCCAATGGTTGAAATTCCCAACAAGGGATTTAGTTCTTTTCTGTTTTACAGCAGTGTCATTCTTCTAAATTGCTCTTGGCTGTGATCTTTACATGTGTTCTGCACAATAATTTCTAAGTTTTATGAATTGTCAGAAACAAACAAGCTGGCCAGGAGAAGCCCTATTAAACTTCCTCATCAGTAGTCTTCTAAAAGACAGAACCCAGCAATAGGACTGGTGTAGGTCAATAAATAATTAGGCTTATGCGTTGGTATCATAAGAAACAGATGTGGACAAAGCACGACAGATGAGAGACATTAATTAGGCGCTTTCAAAATATAACTAAGAGCATGCAAGGAGAAAGATTAGATACTGGCTGGCTAGCTTCATACTACTGCTTTTCTTGCCTCCAATCATTTAAGCCTGTTACCCTCTTTATTATATATTCACTTTGTCTTTGTGTCCTTTATCTTCAACTATAGTTGCTTTTACAGCCTAAATTGAAAATGATAACAAATGCTTGTAGACAGGCAGATCTTTTAAACTCTAATAAAAACATGCATTTATTTCAGGGTAAAATCGTTTTTTCTAGAAGTCATAAAAATGAACAGACATGAATAAGAAAACATGAAGTCATCCAGTTTCTGCTGTTATTTATCGTGAACAGCTTTCATCTACAAAAGGAGTATAGATAAACAAATGAAGAACTGTTTGAACCATTTTAATATTACAGTGTGCATCTAGATATCTTCGTAATAAGCTAGGAGGACGCACACTGCTCTAAAAGGAAATATTCATACTTTATATTTCTGGCAAGGCAAAGGCTTAATGAAATCACAGGTTTTTCAAAGAAAGGCTAGTTTTAGTAAGTTACATTTAATGTGTTGAAGTCTAAACTACAAACTATGTGTATAATATGCTATAATTCACCCGAGTGCAATTATCATTCCTGATTTCTTCTTCTAGAACAGAATTAACTGTGCAACCGTAAAAGACATGATTAATTGTAAGATTTGTTTATAACTTCTTTGAAATACTGAACAGAATTTCCATGTGAAAATAAACAAATTCTATATATTATTGTAATAATTAATACTTACATAAGGGATTGTGTCCAAGGTGTCTGTGTTGACAATTATAGGGGCAGGGCTTGCCTGAAAAGGGGGAAAAAAAAAAGAGAAAAGAAATTTTAAAATATGAAATTCATTGGTATCAAAATGCCCATAAAGATACACTAAATTAAAAGTCTAAAAGCCAGTCTTCCCCTTGAATTCACATCATACAACAGTACATAACTTTGGGTCCTGTTCAATCAATTAAGGATGAAAGAAATATATTCTCAGCCTCCAAATCAGAGCTCACTGTAGTCTTTCTTTTCAGTTTCATTAGGCTTTGGATCACATCCTGAATGCATAATAACCAGTCATTCATTTCTTAGTAGAACTATAAGAAACATGATGTATTCAATTTACAGTTAGGGGACCTTGGGGATGAGGGTTTCAGCTTCCCTTACCTTACAAGTCCACTTTTTGTGTTTGGGCAAAACCAAGATGATCAACTGATCTTTACAGAGGATAAACCTCAACTTTTATGTTTACACGGCTTACCAGTATGTAGTATATGTACATGCATGTATACTATGATATTTATGTCACAGCTACATATTCTGCATGGTTCATATGCACTCAGCCGATGTTCAGTTTGAAATATAGACCTAGTTTAAGAATATTTGTGAATCTGTAAAGCTGCCCAACCTGATCTTTAGTTTACTGGTGAAACCCATACCCAGGCTCATTTCCAGCCACCTGAAACTCCCTAACCTCTTCCTCCTCCCACACTGGGGTTCAGTGGTGGTGACCCAATGCTGAGCTCTGATTCGACCCAGATGCATAATCTTGGCTCAGACTCCGGAGAAAACTACAGAGCCGTGAGGAAGTGTAGAGTAGAGCCATGCACCATAAGCAAAATGTCCGACAGAGGCAGGGCTGTTGAGATGGAATTGTTAATAGCTGATGGACTCAGGAGGAGAGGGATCAACATGCAGTCCATGTAGTACAAAAAGTGATGGAGAGCACCCCTTCTCTGCCTGACTGATGCCTGCTTGGTCAGCAAAGACTCTTTGGGCATTGTATAGGGCTGATGAACGTACTAATGCTTAGCGTAGCAGCTCATTTGTTCTATTTATCTACATTGTGTATTGGCCAGTGAACAACTTTAAAGTTATACAGACTGCTGAGTCTCTTTGTGCATGGCAGGGATGATCACAGCGCTACTGAAAACACTGATCATATTTCTATTGTCAAATATTCATGGCAGGATTTCAAAACCTAAGTAACACAACCCGAATTTAGAATGTAACATTAGTGCAGCAATTCAAATGCTTTGAGAATGTCACAGTTTCTTTCCAATTTTGGTGTAGTTATTGTAAGATAATTCTGTGTTCAGAGAAATTGTATCTTACTGCACAACAGCTATTGATGATTAATGCCTTTATTTCTATACAACTGTGTAACCTGTGAATAAAAAACCCAAACTGAAATACATACAATTCAGTGTGTATACATTCCAAGGCATATATCAATTATCATACTAAGGTACAGTTTAATATTAAAATGCTTAGCATCTGAAAAGATATTAAACACACATTCCAATTTATTCCCATTGTGCCCTGTAACATTGGACACTTTGGAGTGACAGATAAAAGCTGAAGGCCATTTGATTATAATATTTTTAGCTTTAGGCATATGGAATTATTTATAACTGTATTATCAGTGAAGGTTAAACAAAGGATTTCTGGTTTTAGAACCATAGTTTGTATTTACATGAATATTTAGCTATATACACTTAAAGACTGCTACCTTTGCTACCGGAAGAAAAAGACTGGGGTTTTTTACAGCATTCTGTTGTCTCTACCAAATTTTTCCTTTTATTGATTTTATCTTTTTATTTGCATATACTGTGAGAAGGTCTAGTACCAAATATAAACAAGATTTGCAATCTTCAGAATGAAAGCATCTTTCCACTGCTTTAAAACCCAATATCTATTAAGATAACAAACATCTCTCAGAAGTCATTTTCCAAAGCATTCTCATACTATCACCCATTGCTTCTAACCCATTAAGGACCCAAGCCTTATATCCGTATCAGATTATCCTGAAGTAAAACTAAAGAGATTTCTCAATCAGAAACTAGGAATTGTGGAGCACTATAAAAAATAATATTTAGGGGACTTGGAATTTCTTTTGAAAACTCAGTTACTCCTTTACTTTCTCTAACAAGCACAAGCAGAACCTGCACATCCTTCACACTATCAGCTGTAGTTGCTTTCAGAAGAACTTTCACAGCCTCGCTGGATCCCTATTCCAGTGCTAAACCACCCTCACCGAGAAGAGTTTTCTTTTATATCTAACCAGAATTTCTCTTAATGCAGCTTGTGTCTGTTGCCTCATACTTCTGTGCACCTCTGAGAGGGGTTTGGCTTTGTCTCCTCTCTAACCACCTCTTAGATGGTTCAAGTCAACGATTAGATTCTTCCCACAGCCGCCTCTTCTCCAGGCTGAGCAAACTGAGCTTTCCCAGCCTTTTCTTGCATGTTCTGTGCACCAGACCCACTCACTGTTCTATGCGCCACCATCTTGGTTATCCTCCACCCAACACACTTTGGCATATTGGGAAACGTAGTACTGGGCACAGTACTCCTGATGGACTCTCACAAGTGATGAGTAGATGTCCCTCAGGCTGCTGCCTGGGTTGTTATTAGCGCAGCCCTGTTTGCTGTTAGCCTTGCCCCTGAGCAAGGGCACGTGGCTACTCATGTGCAACTTATTCTCCATTCTGCAAAGCTGCTCCGTAGCTGGACTGTGCCTGGCTGGGACTGCTGCATCTTTTATTCTGTCCTGGTGCAGGAACGCCTGCCTGTTGTGATTGAACTTTGTGAGGTTCCTCTCATCCCATTTCTCCTGCCTTTTGAGACTCTTCTGAGGGGTAACTGTCCAATGTATCATTTGCTCTGCCCAATCTGGTGTTATCTAAAACCTTGCTGACAGTGCACTCTAATAATTCTGGTTATTAATGAAGATGTTAAACAGCATTAGCACCAGTATCCACTCTGTAGAAACACCACACGTAACTTGCCATCAGTTACTGGACTTTGAATTACCCAAAGGGTAGTCCCTTTGGGTCTGGTGGTCTAGCCAGTGCCCCCCTCAGCTTCTCATATATCCATCCATTCACTGCCTCTCTCATTTGGCTACAAGGCTGAGAATTTGTGCTGAAAGCCTTTCTAAAATCAAGGCAAATGACACCTACTGATTTCCCCTCATCCACAGAGCTAGTCATCTCATCACAGAAAGCTGTCAGGTTGGCAAGGCACAATTTACCCTTTTTAAATTGATCTGCCTCTTTGTAATCACCTCCCTCTGTTCTTCATGAGCCTTGACAAGGCTTCCCAGAGGCATCCACCAGGATGTTTCCATTTGTTAACATCCTACCTAATCTTGACCCCCCCAGGTTTTCACTTGGCCCGTCACCCCTTCCACAGCAAAAGTCATTTAAGCCGCTCCTTTAAATAGTGTGATCCTTCCCTGCCTTGCCTTCCTACAGAGCCTGTAAAGAATTGGCTTTCAAGCAAGAATACCTTTCAAGGTTCATTTTAACACAGTGCTTACTGTATTCTTTACTGATTGGCAGAGTTGAACTCCAACTATCAAACTGATGATTTTCTCTTACTGAGGTGTATTCATCCCGATCAGGCAGATGGGCATGAGAAAATTCACAGAGCAATAGTTTCATGCGGATATAGTGACTAAAGCCATTCACTCACAACTAATATTATCAGTGCATTTTCCTCTGCTGTTCCTCCTGTTCTTGTCTGTGCACGTGCATGTGTGGGACAGAGAGACTGTGTGGTGATTTGGGGTGTTCTTTTGGCTTTTTTGTTTGGGTTTTTGTTGTTGGTTTTTTTTTTTTTAAGTGGGAAAAATGATTTAATACAAACATTTTGCTTCAGTCTCTCTGACATATGGTAATTTGAAGAACGCTGATATTCTGAGCTACGACATTGCATTTAAGTGCTGGAAATGGAGCTGATTCTATTAGTTGTGTCCTGTTTCTAGCTCATGTTTTAAAGAAAAGTAGGAGGCTTTAATCATGCAGAGTTGAGAAGACAGTTTGTAACCGCTGGAGAGAGCCCTAAATACAGTGCTAGCTATGGAGTACACAACAGCATCAAAATAGTCCTGAAATCACAGTGAAGTTACTCAAGGGGTAGGTCAAGAGAAGATCAATAGCAACAGGGAGTCAGAAGGATTTTACCTTCCAGGATGATGTCTCTTCTGACTTAAAAACACGTCACATGCACTGATTCACCAAATTCTCAAAAAAGATACCCAGATATCTGCGCACTTTTAGTAGAGAACACTGACAAATCCATCATAGCTGTTCATCAGCCCATCAAGAATGCTTCCAATTGTGCATAAATTAACAAAGCATGCAAAAAAATTGCTAGATTCTCTTGAGAATCTCTGCCTACTGTGTCTTTGAGACAGCACTGCCTCTTATTTGTCACACTCTATATACCCGCACATATAGAAACTAAGTTTGAGACCGGGTGAGAAGCAGCAGTGGTTTTCTGAACGACAAAGATAACAACTTTATTCCTAACTCTGCCCTTGGACCTGCTCTGTAGTCTTAAACAAGACATTTAATTACTCTTTACCTAGCTTTTCCCAACTATAAAACAACTCTAGCAAAACTTGCTTAATTTGGTCAAAGCTTTAAGGGAGATGATAGTTGGCAAGAACTACATTATCTATATGTAGGGAGTTTTAAAATTTTGCATGTCTGATTGCCTAACTTGAAGCATGAATTCCAATCAGTAGTAATTAGTTCATGAAAGAGATGGCCCTTTCTTGAGTCAGGTAGAATACAGAGGGGTCCCAGATTTGCAATCAGGCTTTAAAGATGGGAAGAGACCTTCGTGAACATATTCACAATTCTGCAGCTGCAAAATGAACCCAAACCAATGACTAAAAGAGGGAATTTTTCTGAGTGCAGTGAATGGAGTGATCCTGTTTTCCCCATTCCTCATACACTTTCCTTTCTGCCCTAATCCTTACCTATACATTTAGCATTATATTATGCTGACAATGTACCATGTGGGCTGTCAGCTTAGAACCACTGCTCCCTGTGCAGCCCTTTCTCCTGCCCTTGACTGGAAGCAGTGCTTTCAGCTGAGCTGCCTGCGCTTTGAAGGGAAGGCATCACGCTGACAGCTGCAGTGACAGATTGGCATAGCTGGGACAAAACTTGAATAGCTTTGGGGGAAAAAAAAAGAAGGAAGATTTTTTTTTCTTCCTTTTTTTTTTTTTAAAGGACTTGAGCACAATGGGCTTTAGTTCCACAAATATAGATGAGCTTGTTCTGCTTGCAGCGAGTCAGACTGTCTAGAAGGCCAACCATACTCTGGGCTGCATCAAGAGAAGCATGGCCAGCAGGTCGAGGGAGGTGATTCTGCCCCTCTACTCTGCTCTGGTGAGACCTCACCTAGAGCACTGCGTCCAGCTCTGGAGCCCTCAGCACAAGAAGGACATGGAACTGTTGGAGTGGGGCCAGAGGAGGGCCACAAAAATGATCCGAGGGCTGGAGCACCTCTCCTATGAGGACAGGCTGAGAGATTTGGGGGTGTTCAGCCTGGAAAAAAGAAGGCTGCGGGGAGACCTGATTGCGGCCTTTCAGTACCTAAAGGGAGCCTATAGGAAAGAGGGGGAAAATCTTTTCAGTAGGGCCAGCTGTGACAGGACAAGGGATGATGGTTTTAAAGTAAAACAGTGTAGGTTTAGACTGGATCTAAGGAAGAAATTCTTTCCGGTGAGGGTGGTAAAACACTGGAACAGGTTGCCCAGAGAGGTGGTGGAGGCCCCATCCCTGGAAACATTCAAGGCCAGGTTGGACGGGGCTCTGAGGAACCTGATCTAGTTAGGGGTGTCCCTGCTCACTGCCGGGGGGTTGGACTAGATGACCTCTAGGGACCCCTTCCAACCCAAAACATTCTATGATTCTATGATTCTATGATTCTATGATAGTTGCTTTGCCATCAAAAGCACAACTTTAAAGCAAGGTACAGTGAAAGCACTCAAAGCCAGTAGAAAGAGAACAAAAAAGCACGCGGTCTAGTTCATGAGCATTTACTCTGGTATATATGACATGACTCATACCTCTCAGAGAAGATGAACTTTCACTCTATCATGAGTGCCAGCATTACGCTGGTTGACTGGTTTTACTTACAGTGTTCACAGCTTTATAGACTATCCATATCGTATTGAATTTCCTTCTTTTTGGAGCATTCATAACTCCTTGTTTTAACAATTCCCACTATGCAGTGCTGTATTCAACACCAGATCATGAAACTACTTGCACAGGTATATGGTAATTTATAAAAATTATAAGCCTATTTTATAAATAATGAGCACAGCACGTTAGTTCTTAACCAGAAAATACCAAACCAAATATGTGATCGTTTTGAAACTATCCACCTATACTTATTCCTAGCTGTGATTTTAATTTGACTCAGAACTCTCAACTGCTTGTTTTCCTGTTAAGGAATCACCATCATTATCTACATTATTACATTTAAGTAACCTCAAAATAAGGAGGTGGTGAAATTTAGAGTAATAAACAGTGTATGTATTACCATTTAAAATTGAGTTGTCAGTGGCTTATTACCATCTTTTGCAGACACCTGACTCTGTGGACTGTCAGTCAGAATTAAGGGCTCATATTTGCAGGTAGCCAGCCCTAAATTCTAAAACAGTCTCCTGGATATCCACTTGCAGTTTTATTTCACTTCAAAATGTTAACATTCTCTGTCTTAATAATACAAAGTAGAGCAGCCCCTGTATTGGTACATGAATAGAATCATAGAATCATTTAGGTTGGGAAAGACCTTTAAGATCACCAAGTCCAACCGTTAACCTAACCCTGCCATCCCACCACTAAACCATGTCCCTAAGCACCTCATGTATCTGTCTTTTGAATACCTCCAGGGATAGGGATTCCACCATTTCCCTGGGCACCCTGTTCCAGTGCTTGAGAGATCTTTCAGTGATGAAATTTTTCCTAATGTCTAGCCTAAACCTGCCCTGGCGTAACTTCAGACCACTTCCCATCACCCATTACCAGGGAGAAGAGGCCGACCCCCACCTTACTACCCCCTCCTGTCAGGCAGCTGTAGAGGACAATAAGGTCTCCCCTCAGCCTCCTCTTCTCCAGGCTGAACACCCCCAGTTCCCTCAGCCGCTCCTCATAAGCCTTGTGCTCCAGACCCCTCACCAGTTTTGTTGCTCTCCTCTGGACATGCTCCAGCAACACATCTTTCTTGTAGTGAGGGGCACGCTGCATCTCTCAGCTATAACATGTCAGACTGCTTGAGGCCTTAAGAAGGTAATGTTGAATTAGTTTAAATTCATTTCATATTTTCAAATGTTTCCTTTCACAATTGCAAGGAATATTTTTACATTGACACACAATGGTGGGAAAGACTAAATGATAATTTAGATGTTAAAACACAGAGCACCTTTCGTCATATTTACCACTGAATTACAAACTGTAAGACTAAGGAGGAGGAAAAATGTGCTTGTTATTAAACAGAAAATATAAAAGATTGGGAGCCTCTTTGAACATCTAAACAGTGACTTTTCAGCCAAGAATCCTACCTCCACTTGGAGACATAAAACAGAAAGTCATAAGCATCTTTGCAGACTGCAGGTGTCAAGAATAGAAGAAAAATGCCTCCAGAAATAAATTCCCTACATATATAATGCAACCTCATATAAAGCCATTTAATTTAAAGGTAAATAATACCTTTCAAAGTAGGTGGTCTTATTTTGGGACTTGGGGTTTTGCATTGGTTTTTACTTAATCTGTAGGAATAATTTCCTATTTAAAGTTGCATTAGCTGATGCATTATTTAAACAAAAGAAAATTTAGACCTAAGGAAAAGATAACATTTCTGTGTGGATCCACAGGCTGGGGTGGCAAGAAAGCACCTACTTTACAGTAGTTGAAGTTTCACCTGAACTGATACTGCCTGTTAGCAGTTTGGATTAGCAATGATTAATTTAAGCGTAATTTTTTGCCCCATATCAGATCCAGTGAAGGACACAGAAATGTCAATGGGAAAAGCTTTATAGAGAATGAGGGATAATTATGGCACCTCTGAATTTCCAGGGAAGATATTATTCAACTAAATGTTATTACCCATTAAATTCTGAGGTGATAACCTTCCTATCACTTGACAGGGTGGATCCATCTGTCTCATTCTAGGATGCCAAATGCCATAGTAAGACTCACACAGAGGTCCCATTATCACATCTCCACTGAGTCACAAAAGGGATTGATGCAAAGTGTCTTACACCAGTGCGCTACCTTTGAATGGAAATTGAGGCTGAAATCCCAATTTTAGAGACACTGCATCAGCACGTGTTCATGGCCTTTTGAAAGTGAATGGGCCACAACATTCATTTATTAGATAGATCCTTCCTCTGATCTCTGATCTGATCGCCACCATGCTTCAGAACTTTCCCCAGAAGCTGTGTCACGGCATATCTCTTAAGAAAATAACAGCTTTAACCAACCCAGGCAATGCCAGTTTCTGGTACGTTCTTAAGTCTGGATAAAGAAACTTTAGAATCGAGAACAAAAATAAAAAGACATTCCATACAGTCTTTTTATAAGTGTATTATCTTCAAAACTCTTATATCTGATATGTAGACTTTTTTTTTCAGATTTTATGTCATTCATAACAATTTTATAAAAAGATGAAATATTTTAAAAATCTTGCCACTGCAATATTACTGGAAAGATATACAGCAAAAATAAAACATTATAGAGCGATGCTACTGAAAACCTAAGAGCTAAGCTAACTTGTTTTATACTATGAAAGTACCAAAACAGGTTACATCTTCCATTTTAAACATCTGAATGACATTCTGCTACATCTATCACACCTAAAAATTTCTGGGTGAAAGTCCCTGCACAACTGAAGTTAATGGTAAAACATTGATCTGCTTTAATAGAGACAAAATTTAAGCTAATATGTTTTCTGCTCAATATTAGTTTTGCTTTTCTCCTGGCAGGATTTATAGAGCATGCCTGCATTTAGCCAGTAGGTTCATGAAAGCAGTAATAGGCAAAAATAATTTAGAACCAATTAAACAAATTAATATTCTGCTTTTGGATTGTTTTGTATCTTATTTTTAAAGCACATTAGCTAAATATGCAGAAATTAAAAATTCAGGAAAAAAACCCCAAATTGTAACGCAAAATGGTTACGTTATCAACAGCCTTGTTAACAACAGCAGTTTCATTGACTTGAGCATTCCCATTTTTTCTTAAACATGAATGATTTAACTTTTCTACAGTTTGCCTAATCATTAGCTTTATTAACCATGGAATGGTGCAGATTTTTTATAAAACAATGTAAACTTCAGAAGAGCAGGACAATAATCTCAAACAGCTGTCAAGTACTTTTAAGATGAAAGTACATTAATTTATTGCATTCCTTGGGAGTGTAGACTACTTCATACATTTATATAAAAATACTTTTTTGTTGCAACCAGGTTTTAGCATTCTACCGAAACAGCCAAGTGTGTGCGTGTGTACGTATGTATACACGCAAAACCCTGTCCACATACAAATACGCACATGCACGTAGAATCATAGAATCACAGAATCATTTAGGTTGGAAAAGACCTTTAGGATCATCGAGTCCAACTGCTACCCTAACCCTGCCAGGTCCACCACTAAACCATGTCTCTAAGCACCTCGTCTGCCTGGCTTTTAAATACCTCCAGGGATGGGGACCCCTCCACTTCCCTGGGCAGCCTGTTCCAGTGCTTGACAACCCTTTTGATGAAGGAATTTTTCCTAATGTCTAACCTAAACCTGCCCTGGTGCAACTTGAGGCCATTTCCCCTTGTCCTATCGCCTGTTACCAGGGAGCAGAGACCGACCCCCACCTCACTACACCCTCCTGTCAGGCAGTTGTAGAGGGCGGTAAGGGCTCCCCTCAGCCTCCTCTTCTCCAGACTAAAATACATGTATACACATACACTCAAACACAGACCGGGGCAAAAGCATGCACCCAGTTTTGGGGCATCCAGTTTGACCCAGCTGCGTGCTACAAGTGCATGATTCAGCCTTAATGTGCACAAAGATAAAACTCCTTCCAGAGAGAGGAAAATGAAACCAAAGCAAAACCACAGCCATTCTATCCCTCCTTTCTCTTCAAAAGTGAAGGCTGCATCGCTCACAGAATGACTTTTTACTTTGAAAATCATGGTACAGCAAGCCCACAAAGCAGGTATCCAGTATCTGACTCTCTTGCCTTTTTACAGCCTGAAGTACCTGCAGGTGGAGTGTAACATTTATTCTTGTGTGACTTTTATAACCAGCCTCAAAACCACAGAAACAAACAGACTAAAAATTACAACACAGATGAAGACAACAAATAGAAGTGAATGTAAAACTAAATGCAAAATAGGAAATTACTTTAACAGAATTCATCATCTGTTCAAGAGGTTTATCAGAACATAAAATCCAAAGAACCAAACACCTGCTTTCAGGAATTAATCAATTACTTTGAGCACTAAAATCATGGCATCAGTCTCAAAGAGCACTTAACCTCTGCTTGGCAAGAGAAGAAGAGAGCAAGACTTACTGGTGTTACAGCTAAAACTCTCCATAGAGAGGAAAGAATAAGAAATACAGAAGGAAGCATCTTTAGAGTTTTAGAAAGGTTCTCAGGTATAACACAAGTAGCAAAATCAGCATCGATCCCGTTTCAGTACTGAAGTTGCCAGGAGAAGAGCTGGGGGTTGCCATGGTCCATAAAATACATCAGCTTAGCTCACTGATTCTGGCTAAGTACATATAGGAGCAAAGCTATTTTGACAAATGGTTTCATTTAATGAATGTGTATTTAACAGTATTTAGTCAGAATCTAAAGAATTAAACTCAATTTTGAATTACCTGCAACAAACTCAAAGTTAAATTGGGCTGTGCTCTAGCAAGGAGGGTTTTGATTTTTGTGTCAGTAGAAACAAACTTCTAATTTAATGTCCTCTGGAAAAGTTTTAATTGATGTCCCAGAATGTCCCTTCATGCCCCAGAATCACTATGTGATGAATAAAATTAACAAAATAATTCCAAATATATCACTTGCCGACAGCTTGTTGCAAACCCTAAATCATTGCAGGGCAACTGCCCTCGCAGTACATTCTTTCAAAAGATAAGAAACATCGGTGTATAAAGTGATGCTATCTGGGGTCCAGAGCAAGTCAGGCATTTTGCAAGTTTTGCCTCATGTGGCATAAAATGCGTTTCTCAATAGAGATGCACTGTTACATAAATTACAACTATTTAGTATTGCATTATAGAGCTTGCCAACCTTTTTTAATCTCAGGTTTCTCACTGAGGTCCTTCTGCCTGAGAGACTGGGTGCTCTGTGGGTGACATGCAGGACGCTGCCTGCTAAAACTGCCACTTTTCCATATTTTTACAGATTGCATCTCCCAGCAGGAGCATCACAGGCTGCCAAGCTTAGCAGGGACTCTCCTCATGAACCCATGTCATACCATCAGGTTTGACTGAGAAAAGAGAACCTTCCCTTTAGGATGATACAATTTGGTTTAGATCAATAGATGGTAGAAATACACACAGGCTGTTCCCTTTTAGTTTATAGGACCAATGTCCTTCATACTTTAAAAATTTGCACAGAGGAAGAAAAAAAAAGTCCTATTTATAGTCTTTGTATCTTGTTATACCTTAGCCTGCTACATTCGAGTGCCCCTTTTAAGGAATGCACCCTGCTGAAGCATGAAGCTCATATCATACCTGCCTTCCACCTTGTACTGGGCACAAACAGTGAGGTTTTGGTAGCAGGAGGGCTTTAGGGGGGGGCCTCCATGAGGAGAGGTGGGGGCTGCCCCATGGCAGACACAGCTGGCTCCAGACCTGACCCGCTGCAGGGTATGGCTGAGGCCATCAGTGAAGCTGGTGGAACCTCTGGAGTGATCAGAAGAAGTTATTTGTGCCTCTGGGACTCCATGGTGGAGCAGGTAACACCCTGAAGGGACTGCAGCCCATGGAGGGCCCATGCTGGAGCAGAAGAAACAAGTAAGAAGGAATGAACAATGGAAGAAAAGAGTGAGGAACAAGGAGCAGCGGAGTGAAACTGCCAAGGCCTGACCCCAGCTCCAACCCCCCGTGCCACCCTTGCCTCACCGGAGGGACTGAGTTTGACCAGAGATGGTAACAGGGGCAGGAGAGGGGGCTGGAGTGAAGCTGAGCTTGGGAAAGAGGTGTTTTTCCTAAGTGTTAGTTTAACTGTTTATCTTCTTTGTTTCTCAATGCTTAACTCAATAATAAAATGTTTATATTAATTGGCAGTAAAGTTAAATTCTCCGAGTCAAGTCTGCTTTGCCTGCAATGCACCTCTTCGAAATTTCACTGTAGTACAGATATTTGCTCAGTATCTTCTATATGTTCATCCTATTTTCTGATAAATCCAGAAACCATATATTGGAAGTAAGACCACAACAGTAGAAGAAACTAAAAGAACAACGTCTTTGGTTGTAAAAGAAAATGCTGATTTGAGGTAACAGCGTAAGTGGAAGCAGTACTGCAGCCACAAGTAAAGTTAAGTTATTGTGTAGAAGTAGAAACACATAAAGAAACAACTGATTATTGTTCATAGAGGAGCTTTCCACAGAGAAGGAAAGCTACATTTCTTCTGCTAACATATAGTCTATTAAGATGCTATTGCTGTCAACCTCTTAATTCTTAGAAATAACATTTAACAACAAAACTTCAAAACACAAAATCAACGCAGCATGGCACCACAGATCTATAGAATAATGAAACCATGTAAAGGGACTGAACTCGAGATGAATAGTAAGGGTGCTATTAAAAGCAGGTCTACTATATGTCATCGCTTAAGTAAAGAAAACGCCTGGGGCCACTGTAAGTCTGAGAAACACAAACAATGTGACTGGAGGGTACAGCAGAACTGACAGTCTTTCAAAGAACTCGTACAGGACCTTAAAAACACACCTCATTGAAATTGAAATTATAGGCTCAGAAAAAAGAACCCGAAAGCAATTCCTGTCAAGAAATAATCAAGGAAAGAGCATCCTTGTGAACCTGACAAAATTAGATTAATTCTAAAAAGGCAGGCTTAAGAAGTTAGACTAAAACCAAAAAGAAGAAATTTGAAAAAAAAAAATTCTTTGGTGTTATGAATGATGCTGAAAAACACTTCAAATCAGGACAACTATACTTGTCTGGTTTTCAGCGTGGGAATATTTTTCCATTTCTTGCCAAGGACAGGCAAGCAGGTTTTATGCACTGATACAACCGTGTGGCAATTTCATCAAACTATACTATAATCTCCCTAGAGGAGAGAAAGAAGCTCTATCACCTAAAATTCTTTGTATAAACTTAGACTAAGGACTGAAATATGTACCGTGGGCAGTACTCGTATTCTGGCAGATGGGTAACATGACCTGTGAGGTCTTTCCTCATCTCTACATTTTAAAATTCTGTCATTTCCAGACAGTGTTGTTTTGGCTAGAATAGGGTGCAGAAACACAATAAAAAAAGATTATTTTAAACTGAATTTAAACAGATGGGGGAAATTTTAACAGTGACCTATCTAGCAACAAGTAAGAGGGCATTTTTACTGATGAGGCAGTCACAAAAAGTAACACAAGGCACCACTTTGAAATACAATCGTTCTTAGATTATAGGATCTCTTTTAATTACCAATTTCAAGACATATTTTCTTCTGTGTAAGACACAAATATCTAGGATGCTACTATTCATATACATTAATAACAGCGATCTGGACAGGACTAGGAGAGTCCTGCGCTCTCTGGATTTACTGTGTGAATGTGTATAAATAAAAGCCACTTATCCCACAAAATGAAACAACCTTCGTTGTACACAGAGAAAAGATTGACCTCTCACTGCCGCTATATTGAGCAATGAATGTAACAAGCACAGAGACACAAACCCTAGAAACTGTCAGCACTGATCTACCAAAACGGAGAAGATGGGTTGCAAATCAGTTAGAGGAACTTCAAATGTCACAACAAACTTTCATGCATTTACATGATCCCCCAAAACACTGGAACATTAAATAGTTCATAACGTCAAGGCAGCCTCTTCCTATAGCAATAATAATAACAATAATAATAAGCAGCTCCTGGATGTCTGTCTGATATGATGGTGGTTTGTTTCTCTGTTTTTAATGGAAAAGCTCCAGGAGAGGACTTTCAGAAACCAGCTTTGATTACATTTAGGAAGGAAAAAGGAAACATTTCCTGACAAAGAATCAACAGTGGAAGTTATTCTCTATACATCAGGTGACAGGAGACAACACCTGGAAAAGGACTAAGCGCGGCATCTAGAAATGCAAAAGGAGCTGGCTGCTTAAGGCAGGATGTTGGTATAATACAGGCGTCGGACTCTAGGAATGCAGTCCTCAAAATATTCAGCTTTAGGAGCTTAGATTTCCTTTGTGCCGGTCCAACAGTGCCTCAACCTCAAAAAACAACTCAGCATCTCTCTCATGCAAATGACATTCAGACACGAGGCAGACTTTACCAAAGAACCCATTGGACAGAGCCAGTCTCTTCCTACCCTGTCTTTTTAGGCACCAATTCCACCCTCCAAAGGAAATGGAAAACTTTCGACACGTCCCCCTCATCCAGCAAATCATGATGCCTGGCAGAAATATCTCCTTTACCATTCTCAGCCTGTTGTAAATCCTGACTTTCGCCATAGGACGTCTGGGGAAAATTAACACCTAATCTGAAGGTCCTTTCCAAAAGCTAACCAACTTCACAGGCAGGTGCACCGATTCTGAGCACTAACATATAAAAACCCCACTGCAGACCTGACCCTGATACTAAATAAATGTTTGCTTGGGAGGACAAGAAATGGGAACATCGTGTGCTTCAGAGGAATGGGAGAAAAATGACATAGAAAATATTACAGCAAGAAGAACACAGAGTCTGTGGGAGGCACCAGGGTTTTTTAGGGCAGCTGTAACAAGGAGAAATCAAGAGACTCCAAAGTTAAAATCAGCCCATCCTTCACACGCTACTGTATGCTTTGTAACACTTTTTGAAATGTCTTCTTCAATTATAATATAAGCTCTCTACTCATACACAAACAGGGATCCAAGCACCTTTTGCTATCAGCCCGTCTGGTATTGAAGGCACTTGGTTTTGCTCACTTCTTTGCTCAGTACTGAGCTGATCTAGTTAGTGCCTAAATAATTCTTCAGCTTGTTGATAATATACTTAACAGTTCGGATATGTGTCTCTTCTGCACAATATTAGTGTATTTGCATTTAAAGATATCCCACCAAATTTATATTTCACATGAAATGAAGATACATGGAAGAAAGCAAGATACTCTTTTCTGTCCTTTCCAGCGTGCTCTGTCTGGCTTACCTAACCTAGGCACCAAAACCACCATCTGGCATCAGCCACTGCACATGGGAAAATAAATATTTCCAGTGCATACGCCACTAATATAAGTAAAATGCTTTTCAAAATATATGAAAGTAAAATATGATTAAAATTAGTAAAGCATATTGATGTAAAGATAGAAGAGATCAGTCAAATTAATTGTTTTATTTTATACACTATATACAATATCATAGTACTGTACCTCATTTGGTGATAAGCAGTAATTCCCATATGTTCAATTTTTAATTATTAAATGCAGTTGACAAATACTCCTTCATTTAAAATCTATATCTCAATTATATAATTTTCTGGAAAAAAGAATCAGATATAATGTAGCTATCTCTTTTCTTTGTCATTAAAGCAATGATAAAATAGAAATGTTGGCACTATCTTTTAACTCCATATATATAGAACTATGCATTTTTTTCTCCACAGAAATCACCAGCTTTTATGAAAGGCTGTTCTTCCCCACTCACCCATTCATCACTAAGACACACCAAAGACCTATGGTCAGAGGTCTGAGATCATTCAGTTCAACAGTTTTCCTTACCGGGACAAAAGAATCAAATGAATCTTGTTCCCGACTCTCAATAGCTGAAATTGTTTTCAACCAGAAGAGATAGCTTGAAATATCAGACATTTCAGAATGCTCCATACTGAAAGCTGCAAGATTAGTAGGACTGAGGTGAGACAGACTTGCAAAAGGAGGACTTTGGCTGTGTTACATAAAGTTCTTAATTAGATTCTTGGTACAAATTGCTATCCTAAGAATAAGAAGTTAATCAAAAAGCCTCATTGGAAGGATAGGAGGGCAAGATTAGAGTCGAGACAGCTGTTTCACTTTGGGATAATCGTGCAAGTGCCTAACTAGATGGTGTTCCACTCTTCAGAAGAGAAAATACTTGTGTGAAAATTAAACTGTTCCCTTTGTGTTACTCAGGACTAAACTGATCACAGCTGATTTTCCTCAGTGGAACTCAGGCGATCTCCCTGTATTTATATTCCACTGCAGCAAGCACCTAACTCTCCGACCCCCTTAAAATCACAGCCAAAATACATTCACAAGAAGAGGGAAAATTTGAAAGGTACTGAGTACAGAATTAGCATGAGAAGTGTTGCAAGGACTTTTGGTGGCAAATCTTATGAATCAATCTGCAAAGATTTGTTTAATAGGACTAAATCCAAGAAAAATACCCTAGCAACCACAGGATAGCAATGGATGATTTCTTATCTCTCCCAAAGGATGCTGTTCCAGCCTCCATTGCCAAAGGGATGTTGTACAGCTGAGATCTCTCTTTACCTGTTCTGGTTTATTTTCCCTGCCCTTACAGGTGGCATTTGAATACTGCAGAAAGGACAAGACTTCCATCCATCAGTAGACAGACATGTTTGTTTTACACATGGTAAAAG
This sequence comes from Egretta garzetta, assembly GCF_000687185.1. NCBI lineage: Eukaryota > Metazoa > Chordata > Aves > Pelecaniformes > Ardeidae > Egretta > Egretta garzetta. The sequence goes on from NW_009258388.1 coordinate 794,841, forward strand.
CCAGAGCCCATAGAACTCTTGCAGATTTCAATGATGTCAGGATTTTCATGATGACATCTTTTTGGGAGGAGGGTACGGCGTACGTGTGGGCTGTCAGCTCAGGTGATTCACACAAAGACTGCCACTGCACAGATTTTCTGGAACTAGATGTCACCCTTTGCCAAAGAAGCTCTAAAGCAAATCCAAATGTCAGAGTTGCTAGGCAGTCAGGGTGAAATGGAAATAACAGGTATGAAGGATAAAGTACTGGAAATAACTTTTATATTCTCCAATTTCTCACCTTCTCATAAAAATGGCTTTCCAAAAGGAAGTAGAAAGTAATTATTTGTGGAGAGGGAGAAGGGGTGAGAGGAGAGTGATTGAAAACTACCTAGCACTAGGGACAAGGATGGGAAACAAGTGGCCTTAAACAGTATGTACTTCCCTGTGTATTAAACTTTTTCTTTTTGTCCACTAGTAACAATTCATTTTAGGATTCCACATACTCATGATCAAAGTTAACTGAAAAGCAATGTCAGAAGTACCAAAAATCTTTGAAAAATCAAGTAATGTTTAGCAACTAATGCTGATTAAAAAAAAAAAAAAAAAGAAGAAACATTAAAAAATCCCTAAAGCTTTGTCTGGTTAAAGCAAAATATTTTATTTCAAAAAACATGAAAGCCTTTCACAATGTAACATAAGCACATTTTTGATTAGCATTTTATTAAAAAAATTGATATAAAAAATTTCAAAGAAAAAAAAGTAAACAGCCTTGGGTAAAAACTGTATTTTTTTTTTTCCCTGAGTGAACCAATTTCTGAAAAGACCCAAAGAAGGCTTTGCACCAAAACCCGTGTAGTTTTGCAGAGTGGAGATGAGGAAAGGGAGATTGAGAGCTGCTTCTCCCCTCCACCCCTGCACCTACTATTACTTTGGTTAATGAGAAAATTCTACACTGATTTAAATGTTGCAAAAATCCTTCAGCATTAACTAAAATGCAATAGTCCTGCAAAGCATATTTCAGAAAATATCTTATTTGACCAAATGAACATCTTCATTTAGTGGAAATACCGAAATATGTGAACTGTATATACTAAGGAATAGGTAATTTTCCTTTCCTTTAAAATTCCTTCCATAAGCATTCAGTACATTATTTAGTATAACGGCTTGAAGGACCTTTGGTTTCACGCAGTACAGTTGTTTGTATTTTCTCACAACATGATTAATAACATTCGTTTCTCAGAAAAGTGGGAGACTTAAAAGTCGGATCATAAATAATTAGCCAATTCTTCATCAATTTGAATAGCTAAGGATTAAACTGTTATCTTTTAGGACATAAAATGGATCCCTTATTGTGAAAATGATTACAGCTAGTTTGCTTGTTATATCTCATAATGAGCCCATAAAATAAAGTTTAATGTACAGAGTACCTTGTCCTGTAAATTTGAGAGATCCAAACAGACCGTGACAGACACAGCTGAGCCCATCAGCCAAGGTGGTGGCACCTCGGTGAAAACATATTTAATAGAGGACAGAAAATGCCAAGGAGGAGAGGATGGGGGATCAACAGGAGCAGAGCAGTAGGATGTACCGCGTGGCAGGGAAAGCACACCCCCAAAGGGACAGTAGCCGATGGATGAGCCCATGCCGAAGCAGGCACTCCCCAGAGGGACTGTGGCCATGGGGGAGCCACACTGGTGAGGAGGAAATGAGTAAGAAGGAAGGAGCAGTGGAACAAAAGCCTGAGAAGGACGGAGCAGCAGAGAGAAACGGCTACGTCCTGACCCCAACCTCCTGCACCAGCTGTCACCTCTCCGATGGGACTGAGTGTAACCTGCAGCGATAACAGGGAGGGGAGAGAGGGGTCTGGAGTGAAGCTGAGCCTGGGAAAACAGGAGGAGAGGGTTTTTTTCCCCTAACTCTTTTTTGTTTCTCAATACCCAACCAAGGAATTAAATGTTTATGTTAATCGGCGATAAATAAAGTTAAATTCCCCAAGTTGAGTCTCTTTTGCCTGTGACAGTAATTGGTGAGCAACTTCCTTATTTGTATTTCAGTTCATGAGCTTTCTCGCTCCTTTTCTTTCTATTTTCTTCCCTGCCCTGCTGCAGGGGCAGTGACCAAGAGGTAGTGTGGGTGCTTGGTTGCCAGCTGGGGCCAGCTCCCCACAGCTTGATCTACCATACCATCTACCAGACCTCCAATTAAAGCAGATTTCAGGTGACTTTCCATCATATTTTAAAACCAATCTTATAGGATACCTAAAGCTTTTCCACTATCTCTGAAAAACCACTACAGACACATAATACCTCTCAGGTCAAGACAGTGACAACAAAACATGAGTAAAGAACTCATAATGAATAAAGATCAAAGTATCACAAAAGCTGACATGACTACATCAAATAAAAGCTCATACAGTTTATACACAAAGGCACAACTGTCCCAGGTACCCCCATATGTTTTATAGCAAAAAAATAGCATTCCAGTTTCCTTTATGCCTTATATGTGTAATGCCATTTATAGTACATATTTATTTCTACGAAAACAAGTACTGCTATCAATCAAGTAAATGTTAAATAATTCACCCAGTGAGGTTACTTTTTATAATTTGATATAACAGATCAGCTGGGAATACCCCACTATGTCTCCAGCAGAGAATTTTAGAAATTACTTAACTGTACCTCACCCTTTTACATTTCTCCAACTGGATTACTGCTTTCTTATGAAACATTAAAATGTTTAACTTTTAATATAAATTATAGTAGAGAAGAACTTCTATAAAGCTTTAGTGGAGTTTTGCCAATGGGTTGCTTAGAAACCTCTAATCCATTAAGAACAAATAACTGAGTGGTTCACTTTATAAGTATTTTACATTAGAAGAATAAGAACAACATAGCCATGTGATTTTACATACAGGTGTATTTATTTATGGATGCAGAAATGCGTGTGCTATTTAAGTCTGAAGGGCTTTGGTGGTTGTTATTAAATTTTCAATCAAAGGGAAGTAAGAATAGTGTAGTGATTACTAAGTTCCAGCCCAAAACTCTTGCTTCACTATGGCTGAACTTTTGCATCCAATAATTAAAGGCAGTAATGCTGCTTTATAATACTTTCAGATCAACTGAAATCTTACTTCACTAACTTTTCCCACTAGTGCTGCAGTAGTTAAAGATCAGTCATTGCAGCAATTAAAATTGACTTCTTTGGCCTTCAAACTCCTTTGGTGGATTGAATCTGAGTGCAAGATGTCTACAGAAAAATAATTTCCTTTCCTCCACTTCTCTGCCAATTTTCAAGATAAATTAAAAAATTATAAATAGATGCTATAGGAGTAACATTTTCTGTGCATTTGATATATTCAACTTTGAAAATATCTTTTTTTTTTTTTTTTAAAAATCCTGGCAATTTACATATCAGATGGCATTTTTAAGGATCTTTCTTCTTGTTCTTTACTTTCACATAGAAATGGAAAAAACAATAGCATGAACTAAAAAAAAAGATCTAATCTGTCAATCTAATTGCAGGTTAGACTATTGCTTCT
>NW_009258388.1:798835-822815 GCF_000687185.1 Egretta garzetta
AGAGGGACTGTGGCCATGGGGGAGCCACACTGGTGAGGAGGAAATGAGTAAGAAGGAAGGAGCAGTGGAACAAAAGCCTGAGAAGGACGGAGCAGCAGAGAGAAACGGCTACGTCCTGACCCCAACCTCCTGCACCAGCTGTCACCTCTCCGATGGGACTGAGTGTAACCTGCAGCGATAACAGGGAGGGGAGAGAGGGGTCTGGAGTGAAGCTGAGCCTGGGAAAACAGGAGGAGAGGGTTTTTTTCCCCTAACTCTTTTTTGTTTCTCAATACCCAACCAAGGAATTAAATGTTTATGTTAATCGGCGATAAATAAAGTTAAATTCCCCAAGTTGAGTCTCTTTTGCCTGTGACAGTAATTGGTGAGCAACTTCCTTATTTGTATTTCAGTTCATGAGCTTTCTCGCTCCTTTTCTTTCTATTTTCTTCCCTGCCCTGCTGCAGGGGCAGTGACCAAGAGGTAGTGTGGGTGCTTGGTTGCCAGCTGGGGCCAGCTCCCCACAGCTTGATCTACCATACCATCTACCAGACCTCCAATTAAAGCAGATTTCAGGTGACTTTCCATCATATTTTAAAACCAATCTTATAGGATACCTAAAGCTTTTCCACTATCTCTGAAAAACCACTACAGACACATAATACCTCTCAGGTCAAGACAGTGACAACAAAACATGAGTAAAGAACTCATAATGAATAAAGATCAAAGTATCACAAAAGCTGACATGACTACATCAAATAAAAGCTCATACAGTTTATACACAAAGGCACAACTGTCCCAGGTACCCCCATATGTTTTATAGCAAAAAAATAGCATTCCAGTTTCCTTTATGCCTTATATGTGTAATGCCATTTATAGTACATATTTATTTCTACGAAAACAAGTACTGCTATCAATCAAGTAAATGTTAAATAATTCACCCAGTGAGGTTACTTTTTATAATTTGATATAACAGATCAGCTGGGAATACCCCACTATGTCTCCAGCAGAGAATTTTAGAAATTACTTAACTGTACCTCACCCTTTTACATTTCTCCAACTGGATTACTGCTTTCTTATGAAACATTAAAATGTTTAACTTTTAATATAAATTATAGTAGAGAAGAACTTCTATAAAGCTTTAGTGGAGTTTTGCCAATGGGTTGCTTAGAAACCTCTAATCCATTAAGAACAAATAACTGAGTGGTTCACTTTATAAGTATTTTACATTAGAAGAATAAGAACAACATAGCCATGTGATTTTACATACAGGTGTATTTATTTATGGATGCAGAAATGCGTGTGCTATTTAAGTCTGAAGGGCTTTGGTGGTTGTTATTAAATTTTCAATCAAAGGGAAGTAAGAATAGTGTAGTGATTACTAAGTTCCAGCCCAAAACTCTTGCTTCACTATGGCTGAACTTTTGCATCCAATAATTAAAGGCAGTAATGCTGCTTTATAATACTTTCAGATCAACTGAAATCTTACTTCACTAACTTTTCCCACTAGTGCTGCAGTAGTTAAAGATCAGTCATTGCAGCAATTAAAATTGACTTCTTTGGCCTTCAAACTCCTTTGGTGGATTGAATCTGAGTGCAAGATGTCTACAGAAAAATAATTTCCTTTCCTCCACTTCTCTGCCAATTTTCAAGATAAATTAAAAAATTATAAATAGATGCTATAGGAGTAACATTTTCTGTGCATTTGATATATTCAACTTTGAAAATATCTTTTTTTTTTTTTTTTAAAAATCCTGGCAATTTACATATCAGATGGCATTTTTAAGGATCTTTCTTCTTGTTCTTTACTTTCACATAGAAATGGAAAAAACAATAGCATGAACTAAAAAAAAAGATCTAATCTGTCAATATAATTGCAGGTTAGACTATTGCTTCAGTCCCAGTTCAGCAAAGGGTACTTAACGTTTGAGTTGACTTCAGCATTCAAAGTATTGCCAGCAACGCAAAGTCCCACTAACATAGACTAACATAGTGCGCTTACAGAACAGTGGTAAGCACTGTGCTGAACTGTGGTCTGCAAAGTTTTCACTTTCCTCTCTACTGGCATGGCTTCTTGTTCAACATCTCTTTTTCAGATGTCCGTGAAGAAAAATATTAAGACGTTTCAGATATCCTCAATGACTTTTTGTCATTGTTTTTTCCTTACATTTTCAGTATTTTCTCCTCTTATTCCAACTTTACCAATTTAGTAGTACAAGAACTGGTTAAACTGTGTTGTCCAGCTCTGCACAACATCCCAGCAATGAGGTCAGCTCAAACAGCTGAAGCAACAATCCTGTATTGATGGAAAGTCTTGAAGAAGTAGTGCTGGTTGAGTAATTCCTTTGCACCTCCAAGCCAATATGTCCATCACCCCCAGAGTACAGCTCTTCCTTTAGCTGAAGTTTCTCATAGATTGAATGAGCTGATGCAAACTGACCCACTTCAGTAAAGACCTCACTACCCACTGCAAGGCTTTCTTCAGTGACATGGAGAACTACTAACCTTGAGAAGCTGGAAATCCTATCAACATACACAGGCTCATGGATCCAGGAAGTCACTGAGATTCCCAGCAAGGGGATGGGGCTTGACGCCACACCTCCATGGTGGCCACGAGCAGCAAAGGCCCTTAAAGGCCCAATGGAGAACAGATTCCAGATACCCTTCCACATAGATGGGTTAGCCAAAACAAAGCCATAAACCAGCTAAAAATTATAGTTCAACAAATAGTGCAGGTTAGTTCAGTCTAGCTGTTGCCTATAGGACTAAGCTATGATAAAGGGGTTTAACATGCAAAGCTCCCCCTCTGTTTTATGGACAATCCACAACATGTTGGTTAACCTCCCTGCCTCAGCCTTCCCAGTCTGAAATCGAATGACCATTGACCTAACTCACAAATGTATCAGAGAAGAAAAGAATCATATAGCTGTTCCTACCGAGGCTCTTTGAGAAATGCCAAGACATCAGGCAGCAATGACATCTGGAGAAACACAAACAGGATCAATTTTGCTTTGATCACCTTTGCTGCCCCTGGTTATTTGTTGAACACCAACTAATACTTCAGATTGCAAAACGCATTTCCTTCGTCTTTGTGGTTTTGATATTGTTATTATTATTAATAAAACAAAACTCAAGCTCCTTTGCCCCTCATCCCCTGCCATCAAATGTTTCTGATGTGGCAATTCTGTTCGCTTTTGCATTTTGCTGTTTTGCTGGATTTGCTGAACCCTCAAGTGCAAGAGGTAACATGATGAAATAGAAACTGGCAGAAAGTACATTAAAGTTATTATCACCTGAGGACAAATCCTGGCAAGTGAACCACAAGAAAAAAGACTTCCATCTGGATATAAGACAAAGAACATACAGGTAAACCCAGCAATTCCACTGCTGTCTTGGCAGCCACTCAAAAATGTGAAAATACAGATGAGGTATGAAAAAAAATTATGTAGAAGTAATGGGGCTCTTCAGAAAGAAGACAGAAAGGGACAAAGGTGAGAAGGAAACCAGGCACTAAATTTCCACAGTACCAAAACGTGTTTTGAAAGGTCATTACATAAAATGAGCAAAAGGCAACCTTTTGGTTAGACATGACAAGGGCTACCATCAGAAGATACAAGGACCCAAGAATTATGTATCCAAAGAGCTTTTTAGTTTTGGACTATTCAGCAAAATATTTTTGCAATTCTGCATTTTCGTCCACTACAAAGAGCTGATTCATTCCTTTCTGTATTCTCTGTATGATTAATGTAATGTTTTATTTCTTGGTACATGAACTAGTTTAGCTGATAGACAGCAACCAATGCTTAAAACCAAAACAACTAGGAGTGATAACCTCAAATTTCAGCACAAATTATTTAAAGAGTAATGTATGAGTTCCAAGTTTGTGCTGACTACGTAGACTTAAATGCATCTCAGTAAAAACAGTAGATCCACTGAGAATACTGCCATGACAACTCAAAGAAAAAAAGAACTACCAAAGGCAGTATTTTTGCAGATTTATGCCCGCAGAAGTGATCATATTGCTACTACTTTTATACTTGCAATGGCTGAGCAAGCTAATAACTGCCCCAGAGGCAGCTGCAGTATATCATGACTCTGCCCATTACATATACTATAGCTACATTACAGAAAAAGTATGCTATAGTCAAATCAAACTGCAACAAATTGGTCTTGCCTCTCCTCATATTTCTGTAGGGTTTTACTTCTTTAAAGTCATTGAAGATTTAAATAATAATGATTAAAAATTATAATAATAACCATAGCAACCTATAAATGTTTTCAAAGTTGTTGAAAGTCCTATAGGCCAGGTTTTTCACAAATGCCCAATGATTAATGCGTTCCATGGATGCCTAGCTAAGTGAGTGTTTCCAAAACTTACAGTCCTTGAAAGTATGAAGATGTGGCACTCTCTTCTCCCATCACTTTCTAACCTCCTCCCCTAATGTTGTGTGACTACATCTCCAGCTGGTTGTTACTGGTTAGTCACCTGCAGACAACTTCTACCCATTACCAATCCCCTGATACCGTTATTCTGTTCTGAACATGCAGTGCTAAAAAGCAGCTCCTGAAAAATTAAAGCAATGGGCACTGAGGATATGAAGTTGTCAATAACTGAATGAATATGATCACTGCAAAAGTTTTCAGGCATTTCATATACAAACGCATATGCATTTGATGAATAGCTAGAAAAATATTAGTAACCTGCAGTGGAATCTGGATTTCATCCACACGTTTTATGGATCCTCATGTTAAACAGTTTGGTTTTACTTCTACAGGTGTGTTTTTTTTCTGTGTGTTAGGAAGACAGTACAGGGGAATGGACCATAATCTCTCAAAGTCTGAAACCAGGAGTTGTGTGCTAAGCTCTGAAAAGTCAGAGATGTACATGTCTAATGAGGAAAACTAATGGTGATCAGGCTGTTTCGATCTTTTATTTTTAAATAACTCCATACCCTAGGAATTAAAAAAAAAAATCCTTGCTTTGCCCATCATTACGAAATGTGACCTGAGTATCTGTCCTGCTTTGGTTTATGCACAGCTGCATAAAACATTATCATTTACCTATAAATTTATTTAAATGTTACATGTATTAAAACAGGAGTGTTTAAAGGTCTTGCACGCTACAAATGTGCATACTCAGTGTTACCCTTTTTCCATTTTTACACACACAGTTAAAAAATGGAAAAGAATTCACGTCAGAGGAATGAGATATTTTACTGGTAGAGCAGAAATACCAGCTAGCTAAGAAAACTGCTGTACAGAGCCACGGCCGTACTCATGGAAGATGGGTATTTCAGTACTACACAGTGTAAGTTTTAATAACTGTGGTTGGTTTTTTTTTTTTTTTTTTTCTGTTCTTTAAACTATGGTATACTAACATTGCATAAAAAAGTTGTGTTTCAGAAGTAAACTGTTGGAAAACAAAACAATAGAGGTGTGTCTTTTCTACAGGCTTAAAGCCCTTGCTTCTAAATTTACGCTTGAGCAAGCTGGTGGTGTACAAAGGCCAAAGACCATTCAGAACACTGTAGCAAACGTGACAGCATCAGCCCCAGAGAGAATGTGAGACCAGGGCTCTGAATTTTTTTACTGCCATCTTATTAAATACCAAGGTAAGAAATTTTGGTTCTGCTTGCAAAATGTCATTTGCCTGTTCAGGTCTGTCTGCCTGACTGCAATCTTGCAGAGCTAAATTCAGTGGCAACAACTGACCTGTGACAAGTGACTTCTATGCTCTTGACCACAAGATCATAGAATCATAGAATCATAGAATGTTTTGGGTTGGAAGGGACCCCTAGAGGTCATCTAGTCCAACCCCCCTGCAGTGAGCAGGGACACCCCTAACTAGATCAGGTTCCTCAGAGCCCCGTCCAACCTGGCCTTGAATGTTTCCAGGGATGGGGCCTCCACCACCTCTCTGGGCAACCTGTTCCAGTGTTTCACCACCCTCATTGTAAAGAATTTCTTCGTTAGATCCAGTCTAAACCTACCCTGTTTTAGTTTAAAACCATTACCCCTTGTCCTGTCTTGTGTCTGCTGAACAGAAAGTGAGAATAGAAAGGGAAAAGGAACAAGGTGTCCCCCAAACTCTCCATTACCTAAATGAAACATTATTTTTTCTGAGTTCTTGGAGGTAGCAAAGAGCTTGATACAAGTTTCTGCACTTAGCATAGGGAGGCCCCAAGTGCTATCGTGTTGTCAAAACCAAACCACGCACATTAAGTGTGACCACCCTTGAAAGAGGCAGCTACGTGCTATCTTCTGGGACATGTCCCCTGCCACGTGCTTCTGCTCTCAGCCTTGTGCTGGTGCTAGAAGCTGTGCAAGTGGATGTCAAGCTGGGCCATGAAATAGGTATCTCAAATGCTTTTTTTTTTTTTCTGGTTTAACTTTCTGTTCTCTGAGCTCAGTACACCATCATACAAAGCAGCACAGGGAAGGAAGCAAAGTGTAGGGCCAGGACCCCACTCCTCTGGCAGCCACTCTTAAGTGGAGCAGAGCTGCGTTTCTCCTTCACAAAGCTGTCAAAATCACATTTTTCACAAAAGATACCCTACAGAATGAAAAAAAGTAAAAACAGATCTTAGACCTTACTCACGTTTTCATTAAATATTTAATGTGCTCGGCTATCAGGTGAGCGTGGACTGCAACATAAAAACTTGGACAAACCAGCACACAGATAAATAGCAGAAGTTTCCATGAGCGTGCATGCAACAAATACCAGTTCAGTATGGAGGAAAGGTTTATCAAAATTTAAAAGAAAACCTGTAAACAAAGAGTCTTAAAAGCCTCTCTTGAACTGTTTTCATATCTGAGCGCATCACAGCCACCCTACGATGTCAGTAACTGGCAGCCTACGGCACGACTCCATTCTGCTCTCATTTGAAATGCATAATGAAAATCACTTGTCTGATGTTCTGTTTGACCAATTGCATGAACAATTTCAGCTGCTGAAGTAACCTGCTTCTCCTTGTACAAATACTTAATCAGAAAGGTAAAACTCCATATTAAAAATACAATATATCTAAACCAAAACCAGATGTTAGTTTGCTAAATTGGATTTTGTACTGCATTCATAGCTGGCTCCTGTGACTTAAAAGAAAGCTTATACCAGAATTGGAATTTACAAAAAGGATTATTTTGTTTGTTTTTCTGATGTTCATTTTAGATATTACAGAACCTGTATTTTGTATACATAAAGAAGTCCTTTTTGATCCCTGTATTTCTAACTCTTGAAACAATGGGAGTTTTTGAAATGGGGTGACCATTGAGCCAATTCATCTGATTAACTGCAGTCATTTATAAAAAAATAGTTATACAAAAAGGTAAATTAATATATATTATTTGATTTATAAACTATTGTAACAATCTATGGCTTATTTCAAAGCAAACACAGTTCTTAAAAGCAAAGTATTGTAATCCATAAACCTTTTTTAGATTTTTTGGCTTTATTTTTATTATCCTTCATCCAAAAGCCACATGCAGACATGAGGAAACAGAGCGCTAACTTGGCAAACTCTGTAAATCCTGTCATTACCACAACTAGAAACTCTTTTCAGGTTTTTTTTTGTAGGGAACTCTGACATTTCACAGTTGATTCAAACAGCCATTTCCAAAACAGAAATAATTTTTCAGGTTGTGTCTTCAAGTCATGCCAAAATAGCTGAGACAAATTCTGTCTCAATCTTAGCCATTGCTCAGCATCTAGCTATAAATTGCCATGCATCATCCTTCACTTACTTTGTTTTGATTAGACCAAAACCAGCTATAAATTGCCATGCCAGGATGATTCCTTCACTTACTTTGTTTTGATTAGACCAAAACCATCTTGTTGAGTTGCTGTACAGGTTTTGCATCTTTGAATGCCTAATTTAAATGTAGTGGAACATTAGATAGAAAGCACAACCAGGGTTATCAAGTCTTATTCCTATCATATTAAACAAACTCTAAGGCAACCCTTTTTTTTTCCCCCCTTTAGTTCAGAGAGCATCCAGTCTATCAATCCCGTTGACACACCACAAACCAGTTTCAGCAACCTATACCCTCTTGAGTCAGTGTAAGAGACGGGAAGGCTGAAATCCCATTGTGCCTCGTGTGCCATCGGAGCAGGACAGGACAGATCGAAGGCTTTCCTGTGTTGTAAGTTCCTGTGATGGTAAGGAGCTTGTTAGGTAAAAATGCCTGGATATTCCTAGAATTGGACTACACAGCAGACTACAGAAGAAGTGAAAAAAACAAACAAAAAACAACCCCAAAATGGTTTTTAATCCCTTTGGGCTCTGCCAGTCTGGTCCTAGGGAAATGCCCTTCTGTTCTCAAATATGATGAACAGTTTATCCATGGGTGAATACCCGTGCCAAGTATTAGAGAAATTTATCAAGAGCAGGAGGACTATCAGAGCACTTGTGCAGTTTTGGACAATTACCAATGCTACAAACAATCCCCTTCCAAATTCTACATTTCCCTTCCCATGCCCCCTTTCATCCCCCCCTGAGAATCCCAGAAGCCAAATTATATGTCAAGGGGAGAAAATGTTCTTGGCTTCTCGAGGCATCTAGGAGGAGAAACTTTGAAACATGGGATTAATTAAATGCAAATCTAAATATGGTGCAACAAATCATGCAAATTAAGCATTAACATATTTATAACTGAACAGTCAGCGTGAGCCAAAATGTGTGTAGATAAACTATAAATCATTACAATCATTGGTTAGTACAGTATGAAGCATATATTTATCCTTTTCAGTATTTAAATGAAAGTATACAGAACATCTTGCACACAAATATTTTCATGATCTGTATAACCATGCCTATTCCTTAACTGTCTTTGCTGCAACTTAAAATTATGCATTATCAAAAACACTGATGAAAGACCTGGTACATTAATAGAAGGAGACAGAATATTATACAGTGAGAGAATATCTACTTTTCTTTTACTCCCAGTGGCCTTTGCATAGCAATGCTGCATTATCAATCCAAGCAGAGGTGGCTTGAATACCCCTTGAGACACAATGGAAAATCTGGAATGAATGAGACATCCCCAGGTTCCCGAGTCTGCAGAGGACAAAGCCTCATGGCTAGTGCTGGGGTTTTCTTTTTCTTTTTTTTTTTTTCTTTTCATTTTAATTTTTTTTAAACCTGTATGTTATAGGGAAAATCCAACCGTGTCTCAGCATGTTTAGTTTCTGATCTTTTCATGACATACCATGTCCTTCTTTCAAATCGGTACCATGTGAACAGCCATTACACTAAGGAAAGCGTATTTCCAAACAAATATTATGCAACATTTCATGTTAGTTCTGACCAGGAACGTTCCCTACATTGCTAATGGGTTTTCTGACCTCTACACAGGGGACTCAAAGGCTAATCTCTGGCCTCCTTTTTATGCCAAACATAACCTAAATGCTATGAATTCAGTATTAACAATGCGTTCCTGGGTTTGGTAGAAGATATAGGTTAAACATGAATGTAAAATCCTGTTTTCTAAAGCAGCTGTCCTGGGAGATGCTCAGATATGGAAAGGCACCCAGAATGCTGTAGACTTCTCAAAGTCCTCTGTCAGTCAGTGGGTCTGGACACATGAGTCGTTAGAACAATATTACTCATCTTGCAAAAGAACACACTAACAGGTTTTGTATTTCTGATTTGAAACAGTGTCAGCAATCTGTGCAGCTGTCACTTAAAAGATGTACAAATGAATTTACTTCTATAAATGCAGCACAATGATCTGTCCAAGGCAAGATACTGAATTAACATACATCTTCCTAAAACTTAGGCGCTATCACCTAAATCCACTGATAAGAGCATACCAGCGTGAGAATGGGATATGAACTTCTTTCTCCATTAAAAATTGTCAGTGTTACGCCAAATCTTTAACTCTTGACTCATGACATCTAGCTCTCAATAACCTTGAAGATTAAAAACCCAAAGAATTTTAAAAGCCAAATAAACAGCATAATTTGGCTCTCCTTTAACTGTTATTTTCCTGGCACTTGAATATACTAAGTAAGAGTGAAAAGGTCTCCCTTAGCTAATTAAAGCAGCTCAACATACCTCCATTGCAGGGAGTGTCCACACTGGTGAGGCCAAACCTCGAATACTGGGTTCAATTTTGGGCCCCTCACTACAGGAAAGATGTTGCATTGCTGAAACATGTCCAGAGGAGAGCAACAAAGCTGGTGAGGGGTCTGGAGCAAAAGTCCTGTGCGGAGCGGCTGAGGGAACAGGGTTTTTTTAGTCTGGAGAAAAGGAAGCTGAGGGGAGACCTTCTCGCCCTCTACAACTGCCTGACAGGAGGGGGTAGCGAGGCAGGTGTTGGCCTCCTCTCCCTGGTAACAGGTGATAGGACGAGGGAAAATGGTCTGAAGTTGTGCCAGGGCAGGTTTAGGTTGGACCTTAGGAAAAATTTCGTCACTGGACGGCTCTGGAAGGGGCTGCCCAGGGAAGTGGTCGAGTCCCCATCCCTGGAGGGGAGCGACTCCTCCAGTCTGCTTAGGGACATGGTTTAGTGGTGGATGGCAGGGTTAGGTTAATGGTTGGACTTGATGATCTTAAAGGTCTTTTCCAACCTAAACTATTGTAGGATTCTATGATTCTAAGAATGGCCAGTTGCATGTGGGAATCTTTGAACCTGAAAGGAGTAATCCAAGCTTTCAAGAAGACAACCAATGACAAAGCATTTCTTTATACTATTAGAAGAGCCAGTGTCTCTTGGAATAGCCCTTCTGCTTTAATACTATAGCAGGATGCCTCAAAGCTAGCTCTCACCTCACCTCAGCATGCAGAGAGCTCTCAAATGATATACGGAAATTTCTGAACCGGTGCCAAAGGCCTTCAAAGACAAAAGACTATTCTCAGTTCATACATCAGAATTTGGCTGTTCACTGTCTTTTTTAATTCATGCCACATCTATAAACTGGGGTTTAGCTCACAAGCCTCTCTACCAGGTAAGAAAACAGCTCACTGATGATATGTTTTTTAAAAGACACCAGCTGCAAAAAAAAACTTGTTTCTGATCTTGCTGGAAAAAACCAACCAACCCAAAAAGTCTTCGAAGGTGACATTGACGGTAAACTATTTAAAAACATGTGAAAAATTATATTTCTATTTAAGTTTCCAAAACAAAACACATGTATGCATTTTTGCAGTTTACACATGCAGGATACTACCTGATATGAGATGTTTTTCCTTGAGAACATTGCAAAACAGGAGGGTCAAAAATTTAATAGCAAATAGAGCGAGCTGAATTAAAGTGGAATCTAATATTGTCTTCTGAGCAACAGAGATGATGTTATAAACAGCCAAAGATGGGAATCCGCTTCTACCTTATTGCTCCTTTCACAGAAAAATACTGAGCTCTAGGAATCTGAAAACATGGATTTACACACATATTGGAAAGGTGTTTGGAGAGGGCCCTCTTTCATATCGACTCCATGAAGTAAAATTTATACCTTGGACTTCTTAAAGCAAGCAGAGTGGCTCAGTCTCTGCAATTTCCTATTCAACCTATAATCAGGGTAATACAGCTGGCTCTTCCTCCATTCCTTCTGCACGAAGCGTAGCTGTTCATCACACACCTTCAGCCACACGTGTTGTCACACATTTCTAATCTGAATTATCAGTAGATTATATGTGCCAGCAGTCTGTATGTGTCAGAAGGGAAAGTACATCTAATGTTACAGACTACAACCAATGTTAGATCGACCCATGGAAAACTGCAGGTCACCTCCTTGACTCCGTTTCACCCCCCTGGCCCTCCAAAATTTTGCCCAGAGCTCTCACAGTTAACATAACACTGGGCCCTTAAATATGAAATCTCTGAATGAATCACGCGAATTATACGACTCCATGACGTTAACAGTGATAGAGATAGCCAGAGCACTGCAGAGAAGCAAGAAATATTTCCAGGCAACAGGAACATATAAAACTTGCTTATTAAATCTCTCCTTTTTTTTTTTTCTTTTCTTTTTTTCTCTTTCATTTAAGTATAGGAAACAGAACTGTAAATGAGTTTGTCAAAAAGGACTGGAAGTAAAAAAAAAAAAAAGGTCTTGGAATCAAATATCCATCTAAACTTGATTTCAACTCACTTTCAAAATTAAGAGGGGTTTTTTTTTTTGTAATTCTAAATTAATCTCTAT
This sequence comes from Egretta garzetta, assembly GCF_000687185.1. NCBI lineage: Eukaryota > Metazoa > Chordata > Aves > Pelecaniformes > Ardeidae > Egretta > Egretta garzetta. The sequence continues at coordinate 810,954 of NW_009258388.1, forward strand.
TTGGATATGTAGAGAGCATTTTTCTACCCAAAACTCAACAGGAAACTACGAGCAAACTAGCAAAGCAGAATTTCTAGGACAGTTAAAATATTAATAATACCAGAGTGCCATTCTTTTCTCTGACATATCAGAGCAGAAGGAACTGGTAAAGAAAATGGAGCCATGTCTTCAGTGATAAAAATCAACACTTTTATCAGGATCAGGATGACAAAGTGTACATTAATAACAGCTGTCTAGTACACGTTCTAGGAATTAAGGACCTGTGCATTACATTTGGTACTATAGGTACTAATCAAGAAGCAGTTTTTCCAAGGTGTTATGTGTCTTTCCTATGCTTGAGGAAGGTAGTCTCTCCCAAAAATGTCAAGCAGAAGAAAAATCTGCTCAGAACTTTACAGAAAAGAAACCTCCACTTTCAAAGCTGTCGCTACCTTATTTATTATCACAGTTACACACAGGATGGAAATTTCAAATAATTTTTCCTTTTTTGTAGGCCAGCAAATGTAACCATTTCACTGCTCCTTATTTTGGCAAGAAAGGCAACAGTTTTCCCAGTCAACATAGCCCTCAAAAACCAACACTGACTTCAACCTGGATCCCCAAAGTAAGGGCAATTATTAAGGGCCGCTCTATTATGTCTTCCCATTTTGCGTCTATACAATATAATTGATAAAATGATTGTCTAAGTGTATGCTGATACAACATACATACACACACGTGCATATGTACACACACATCCTTTCTTTTCTTCCCACAGCTTACTTTACACAGAGGAAAAAAGATGGATTGTTATTAGAAGTGAACTATTTCACAACTTTATGCCATAAAGCCCACCAAGTATTTGTCAAAGGAAGCACCTCAGTCCATCCCTAGGCACAGAAGATCAGCCTGATTGATGGTAGATCGATTCATTATAGGCAGAACCCAAGAAAGGCGCTTTCCTAACAGAATATGGTAGTTGGCTTTAAGAACATAGAGTAAAGGAAGTTCACAGGGCAGAGTTCAAAATTAAATATAAGGAAGTACATACACCTGAACCACTTCACATTATCTAAACACAAGTGGATGTGATTACAAAGGCATTGAAAATACCGAAGTAACTTTTCAATGCAACTTAGATACTGAAGCAGTCTTTGAAGTGGCCTTTATTTACCAAATGCTCCTTCATTTTCTCCTTATGAATTCTATACTTTTGAAAACCAAGGAACTCTTTCATTTACGGTACTTTTTTCCTTCAAGCTTTTTCCAAAACAAAAACCTTCAGAGCCTAAGAAAATATTTAGAGCTTTTTATAATTAAAAATGTAGCACAGTCTAGTTCTATGCTTTATATATTATTTTAACATTGGCTTTATTCTGGCATAAATAGTCATATGTGCTTTCTATGGCAGAAAATTTGTAACATATACTGTAGTCACGTGCAACAATTTTATCACTCCAAAATATATCAGAAAGCTTAGTTTTTCCATTTAATAATAGATCTGAGGCAAAAATTGAAGCTTTCTATATATATAGCAATCACTTTCAGTCAACAGAGCATCACTTTTTTAGACCATAAGACAAGATAAAGTACAGCTACACTATCTGACAATTCTTTGCCTTATTGCTTTTCTGTTCAGGGAAAATATATTAAAACCATTTCCATCAAAGAATTGATTTCATCTCTAGAGAGGGTGCACATGTGCAATGTGGGCTAAGGCTAGTTAAACTCAGTAAGTAAACATATATCTCAAAAAACAATTTCAACATTAAATTCTGCTTTTTTAGTGTAAAATTATGACAAAAGGATTTGAGGTTGACATAATACAAAGCTTTTGAATGAGCTTAAAGTTTTCTAAAGGAGAAATGAAAACACGCATCTGTGGAGGAAGTGTTAATGCTTTTTAATATCAACCATTGTATGAGTGTCACTGTGATTTCTATTTCACAGTTCCAGGTTACTTGGTGTGGAATCATTCTCAGTCTAATTGCTTACAGCTATCTGTACACACCCTACACCCTGATTGGTTTATATTTTAAAATACACTGCCTTGCCATTAAATAAAAAACTATAGATTTCTGAAAGCTAAAGAGCTATTTCATATTTATTAAGGATTTCAATTACATTTGAAGTTCAAAAGAGGAAAAACAGGTCACATTTTCTCTTAGTAATAAATCTAAACCACCACCACACCCCCCCATATACTCTATTTAAAATATCCTTATTAACTTAATGTAATATTTGAAAAAACTGTTTACAGAAGCAGGCAAAACCCATTACATGGGGGGGGTGGGGAGAAATACATCCTTTCTTTACACAGCACGATGGAATACAAAGTCTATGGAACCTGGAGGTAGAAAGCAAAAAATTTTAACAACAAAACCCTTCCAAGAGGACCCCACAATTTCCACAGGCCACAGAGAATCAATATTCAAACAACAGACATTACCAACCGACAGCTCGCCCTTGCAGTTAATTTTTCCAGAAGGCACCACTGAACACAAATCAAGACACAGCACAAAAAGTTGCCGACACCACCAAACCTCACTTTCTTTCCCTGGAGCATCCTCTAAGTCGCTTGGAGAGTGAAGAATTGGCTCACCTGCACCGGGGGGGACCAGCCGTGGGCACAGGCGCACTCTGACCACCACTCCCCCGGGCTGCCCTGGGGCTTGGCTGGGGATTTATGGGGGCTCTTCCGCACAGTGTCCCACAGAGGGACAATCTTGCTCCTGCTCTGGCTGGCACCCCCAGGTCCCCAAGAGGGGAGCACCTGAGAGTTATACTGGAACCCCGGAGGATGCTGGTGCCAACGACAGGCGCAGTGGGCATCCCTCGCTATGGGAGGCACGCTCCTGCCGGCGTCCGACCCCTCGGACCCCCTGCCACAGCTGTGCTGCTTGGGAAGGTGTGCGTGCATGGCGCACCCAGGGCTTCCTTTGGCCAGTTTGCATGCAAGTGCTTCTCCTCCCAGACGTGAGGTCCTTTGCTGGGGCCTCTCCAGCCCCCTTGGCAGCAGCTAGCGGCAGGGCATGGCGGGAGCGGGGCGCAGCATGAGCTGCTGGCCAGCAGCTCTGTGTCAATACCGGACTCCACTCGCGCAGCGACTTGACAGCATCCCCGCTGCAGGCAGAAGCAATCAATGCTCTGCGTGGCTGGGACGCACGCCTGCATCCCTTTCTGGATGACAAACCACAGGAGAAAAAAAAAAAAAAAAAAAAAACAAAACAAAAAAAAAAAACACACAAAACCAAAAAAACAATCTTACAATTTTCAGGGAGATTTAATCTTTTTTCTAGCTGACCCCGACACAACTTGCAGGCACCCTGCTGAAGCCGATTTATATGTAGAAGCTTTACAGGCAAAGTGCTGTCTTGTGGAAAGAGCATCTAGACACACTACTGAAAAAGATACCCCTTTGCCAATGATCAAAACAGACGCGAGAGTGGTTTTTTTTCCCTGCATGCCTGAAAAGACCTCGTCAACAAAATTGCATCAGAAGATGCAAATGCCATGCCCAGGAAGAATGTTATCTGCCCTAAATGCTAAACTGTAGCATCAACTTTGGTATGTACTAATGTACATAAACATAATGGGAAGAGAGTAAGAGGCTGAATTTAAAAATAAAGCCACCTAGAAATGATCTATGCAACAAATGAACAAATCTCCAGCAGCTTATATATATATATATAAATGTGAATATATTTATTTGTGCTTAAGGTCTTCAAGATTATGGCTGATGCATGATTTTCTCTTCTTTTTTTTTTCACCCTTTGCAAATTCTTTGGTGCTTGCCAATAACCTTCTGTACAGAGTTGTCTGTAAATCCCCTCTTGCGTTTTTCTTACTAATACAATCTCTTCTCAAATTTTCTTGCAATCTTTATTTTCTTTTCTTTCTTCTCATAGAAGTGACAGGGGTGTAAAATGTATAAAATCTGGGCTGATTGTTTCAAGCATCTGGAGAGGTTCAGAGATATAATCCAGTCTCAGGTGACTAAGCCTTTAGCCCCTTAAGACTCAGTGGATCTTGAACCCCTATATATCTACATTTTTTGGAGATTTTCTTTTAACTTAAGATTGTCAGAGGTACTTTTAACCAGAGAAAATAACCAATTGATTTTTAAAAACAAATAAAGGGCTGTGTGACAGAATCCTTTTATGTTTATTGGTGTTCAGCTAGGATTTAAGTACGCAAAAATTAAACGGAATTCATAAGTGATACGCATAGTTTTACCATTCCAAATACTAAAGCAAATTTACTTTTAAAGATTTCAAAGACAAAGAGACAGCTATGGCTATCTGCAAATACACTCTCAAATGAGATAAATGAATTTTTACAAATGCTTTGGTGCAATAAGACTTGATTCAATTATTTAATTCCTCCTAAATTCCTCACCTAAAATTCCTCAAAGCTTAGACATTGCTGAAATACATAATGATACAACCTGGCAGTAGTTCTTAATGAAAAATTACGGCAATGCTCTAACAGCGGAAAAAATATTTTGACAACATTGTGATTCAAATTGCCACATGTGAAACCAAATCAGTTTTAACTGTGCTTTCATTCAACGTGCTTGCCCCAAACTATACTACAGTCGTGTTACAATGGAAGGTTCCTTCAGAATTTTGCTGAAAAGCCCAAATCCTACACCTGGCTGTGTCCTCTCACATAACAAGCGCCCGACTGCAAGAACCCTTGTAGCTTTGCGTGCAGTTAAGGTCACTTCCTGCTTGAAAACCCAATATTAACGCACTTCTGAACTGCAGGTGTAGATACTGAAGCCAGCACTTAAAACTCTGAGCTAAGGATGTCCACAAGGTAATAATTGCTACAAGTAAAGTAAATGTACATAAGACTGAATCCATATTTTCACATATTTTCAAGCATAAGGTGTACGAGCTGCCCAGGAAGCTGCTTTCTTCTGCTGCTCAAGGGTAACTCAACCCTGAGCACCTAAAAGCTTATCTACTGGAAGATAAACCAAATTATTACCGCATCATTTCCAGCAGGACTACCTCTGTGTAAGAAATGTATGTGTTACCATTAATCGATGCTATAATGTATAAAATTACAACATATTTATTTATATACTACATATATATTTAAAGACAAAACACTAACAAGACCAAATTCAGATTTCATTTTCATCATCAATAGGCCTGTATTAGAGGTGTCCATCAGCTTAAGACCATCAGCTTCTTTTGTCACATAGCAAGCTACCCAGTTCACTCCAGAAGGCACTGATGTTATTGCAGCTTTCTCAAATGCCAGAGTCTAAAAGAAGCCAGTTTAAACATGACTTCCAAAGCTATTTGGAGAAATCTGGCTAATTGCAGAAGTTGAAAAAAGTTCACATATAAATTTTAAAAAGACCACTCAAAAAAAGATATAGATATATAAAAAAAATCAGGGCAAGCAACAGCTACAACATGGTTGGGGAGTGGAAAGAATCTGCGCATTCTGTGACCAGACACACATCTACACTAATAATATTGGATAAAGCCACCTGTGCCAGAGCACTGAAATGTCTACCACAAAACCCCATAGTCCTATATTTTAAAGCAGTAGGTGACCTTTCAGCAAGCTTACTACACCCCAACCAGAACAAGGAATAACTGCAAAGGCATCCTCTTGACTTTAATGTTTATCAATATGCTGTTAAAACAGTATATTTGAAATGGCCTCTTATCGGAATGTGGATTTTTTTTTTTTTTTAAAGAATTTGAGACAACTGAACTGGCCCTGAACCTACCTGACATTTCTAGGCTATTTCATACTTAGAAAATCCATAAATAAAAAAAAGTTCTATTCATAAATAATTTAACTGTTTGTATATTTTTTTAAAAAGTTTGTCACTGTCTATGTGAGACAAAACCACTGGAATATGGGATGTATATGTGCAACTAATTGCTAGAGAACACAGTAAGATGGATTCAAAAGATAATGCAATTTCATCAGCTGTAATTGAACCATTGTATTAGAAAGGATGGCACGCACTTCTGGATGAACTTGGATTAACACATGGCTCAAATCCACATGCCCAGCTATCACCCTAATTTGATAATAACTGGTGCACAAAGGAAAACTGAATGTTGTACTGTACACTGTGTGAACTGTGTTTGACCTGATACTGTTGTGGAAAAATCTCACTAATTTTCTTTTTAAAATATTAAGTAGGCATGACAAAATGGAGCAAATAGATTTAACTGATATTCTACCAGCACAAATAACTGTAACTGGATTACAGTAATGTTGGACATAGCCCAAAAATAAACTCTGAGAAGAGTTTGCTTCAGGCAAAAATGTACATATGGGAATCAAAAAGTGCATATGGGAAAGAAAAATTATTAATAGAGTTCTGAAAGGGAAGCTAGAAGCATGGGCGAAGATGATTTAGATATAGTAACAGATTTTTCCCTCCAACCAAGAATGCAATGTTATGCAACCATAAAAAATACAGGATGAAAGAAGAGTAATAAACATGGAGTGGACCAGCTTATTTAGTAGTCCTAAAATTCCTATAAATATTTTTCTAGAGAGAAAAATAATGAGAATGATTATTAACATGAATGTAAGGCTACTAAAATAAGTCAAATGCAATTTCCTTGCAACACTTTTGTTTTTTGTTTGGTGAAAAGCAATTATGTTTGTATAGAAATAATAGTCTTAGTGGTGACACAGACTAGAAGGAATGGTTGTGTTTAGTCCAAGATTAGGCTAGGAGCCTAGTGATGTTACACAATGCATTGCTATCACAGGGTACCTAGGAAATCTGGGGCAAATAACTTGATTTTCATAACTATCCCATATGTAAAATGAGGAAACTGCTTCACTTAATGAAACCAGAACCTAAGGGGTGGGGAAGGACACATCTGCAATAAAACAGCTCAGCTTCTGTTTCAGGCCTGCCTCCTCCTCCTTTCCTCCAGGTGTGCAGAACAAGAGAGGCATGCAGGACAACACCACCAAAAATCAAATAGTAGAAGAGGAAAAATATAATGAAAGGTCATTATTTTAAAATTTCACTAGTAAGGAAATTTCATTGGAAATCTGTCAATGGCCTTTAGGAGTAATATTTTGTTTACTTAAAAAAGTTGTACGACCCCATATCCTTTAAGCAAAAAGATTAATCTCAAGCTTTGAAGTTTTATACAAAAATATCAGCATAGCACTCTTTGAGACACAACTCCCTGCATAACGTATCTGCCTGTATGATCAAGGACATGTTCTTTTGATTTTATGAGAGGATAGAAAAGCTCAAGGAGTTACAAGTGCAAACATATCTATTCTCAGTGTTAGCTGCGTGTCCTAGGGTTAACATAAGGACAATAATTTAGAAATCAAGATACAATGAAAAAGAAAAATGACAAGGCTTTGGAAGGGAACTATATCAACAGAAGAAAACAACCCTCAGCTGGGAATATTAAGTCAAAGTCAATCATGTCAAAGCTTGTGGAGAACAGAGCAGCAGGTTTACCAATTTCACATCCAAGTGAATCAAAGAATCATGAAATTTCAGTGGAAAAACTGCACTATAAGAGCATTTCCATCCCAATACAAAAACATATTTTACAGGACCTGTGATTTTCTGGTAGAAGTGTGCAATAGTTTGAGAAGTTCTCTGCTCTAGAGAATTCTGTGCACTTTATTTTAGTGTTTTAGTTATCCTTAAACTAGATTCATATAAAGCCATCAAGCAAGATAACTTAGATGGAACTGCAAAAAGATCTCTTTAGAAAAGACAGATGAAATGCATAAGGTAGAAAGGACAGCAAGGGTTGTTGCAACCATCATTTTCACTATGTGGGAAATACTGACGCCTCTTTTCCACATGCTGTTGAGGACAAAGCATACGGGTTCAAGACTTTCCTAAAATACTTAAATATAACATTGAACCTCCACCCACTATCATGAGAAACAAAAGTCCTTTGCTTGAGTACTTTGGCCAGGTAGTTTGTGACAAGTGCTGTTGAGTCCAAGAACTTTAACCCTTTTAATAACCGCTCAGTTTGCTTTGTTTAATACTATCACTTTGGCAAATTTAAGACAGCTTTTTTAAGACCTGAGTCTTCATTTCCATTTTTTTTAGGAATTGCATTTCAGAACTTCAGTACCAGCCTAATACTCCAACACTGTTTTGCACATAACAAAAAAGGACATATAGGAACGTTCATGGCTAATAGTTACTTAAAATTCATGTCATCTCCAAGTTCAGTTGCATGAAGATATCCAATACCTTAAACTATTCATATTTGTCTCTCCGTTAAAATAGCAAAAACCCAGCATGTTATTTACTATGGGTGATTTTTGATTTTTAAAACGAAATTCAGCTACGTTGGGTCGCTGTTCAGGTAGTAACCTAAGCAGTAAAAGTATACCATAAATACACAGGAGGTATCTGTAGAATAAATTAATCAGGATTTTTATTACAGAGTCACATAAAGATATATGCACTGCATGCATTGCATAAAGAAAGAGGAAAATATGACCAAGCTAGAATTTTTGCAGGAGTGTATTTTTATTCCAAAGCTGGCAATCCACATAGCAAATAAAGAATGCCAATTAGCAAAATCAGGCAATCTTTTTTAGGTTGTCCTGGTTTCAGCTGGGATAGAGCTAATTTTCTTTCTTCCTAGTAGCTGGCACAGTGCTGTGTTTTGGATTTAGGATGAGAAGAATGTTGATAACACCCTGACGGTTTAGTTGTTGCTGAGCAGGGCTCACACCAGTCAAGGACTTTTCAACTTCTTATACTGCCCCACCAGAGAAGAGGTTGGAGGTGCACAAGAAGCTGGAAGGGGACACAGCCAGGACAGCTGGCCCAAATTGACCAAAGGGCTATTCCAGACCATATGACATCATGCGGAACAAAAGCTGAGGAGGCTGGCAGGGGGGATGTCCCACTGCTCGGGAACTGGCTAGGCATCGGTCAGCGAGTGCTGAGCAACTGCATTGTGCATCACTTGTTCTGTGTATTCTTTTATCATTATTTTTATTTCCCTTTCCTTTTCTGTTCTAGGGAATTGTCTTTATCTCAACACATGAGCTTTTCCTTCTTTTCCCCATTCTCTCTCCCATCCCGCTGGGGGGGAGTGAGCGAATGGCTATGTGGTGTTTAGCTGCCTGCCAGGTTAAACCACGACATAGGTGTAGTGCCTATTAGAGCATCCTCTTTCCAACAGATTGCTTCCCATTAAAGTTATTTTGAAAGTACTTCACTCAAATTTATTAGCACAGAATGAGAAATCGTTTCTTCCCTGTGAAGCTATCTGTGTTACGTTCACAATACAGAACATCTTTAAAGAGTTTGGCAGTTCTGGCACTGCCTTACTATGGGCTGGCAGTAAGCTTTCACTGCAGATGAATGGAAAGCAAAGAGATGTGATCACATAGCACAGCCAAAAAAGACAAGGTTCATAGCATACATTACTGAGAATTCAAGTTATGAAGCTCCTCCTTCAGCCTTTGGAAAGTAACACTTGTTTCAAATGATTAACATAACTTTCACAACAAAAGCAAAGTCATTTCACTGGAACATAACTGATTCAATATTACACGAATAATGAAAATCTGTCTTGTTTCTCTACAGTCCATACCTGCCCACCCCTGAGATTTCATTTCAGTTGAAAACAATGTCTAAAAAGATATTCCAAACATAAATATCCTAGAATATTTTTGTAAACAAATTACATACAGACCCACGTGCTGTGTGTTTGTTTATATGACAAGGATGGTACATGAATCAAGAAAGGGAGACATAGAAGCAAGACGAACCCTTGACGGTTTTATACTGAAAAGAACTTTACCCATAACGCAGTTGCTCTAGACATAAGAGGTTTGTATATATTTTGGGTGTTTTTATTTAGTATCTGTCCTCATTACTTTGAAGAGTAAAAACAATCTATTGGGATTATTTGGAATACCTATAATGTTACACCATATCTGCACCAAGTGACCTCAAGGGCCTGGACTGATTGCTCTTTGCTTTGATACAGCTAGAAGTTATTGAGCTCCACGCAGGGCTGACAGGGTAAAACTCTAGAGCCTGTGTTAATAGAGTAGTCAAACCAGATAATCACAGTAGTCTTGCTAGCACTGTGCATATGAGTGAAACCAAACTAATGGCTAAGATAAAAAGTAGTTTCTATGCATTAGTGGATGTAAAGGCAGGCTGCTATTCATAGCTGCTTTAGGATTCCACTTGGTTTAAGAAGAGAAGACAAAATTAAATTTGCGTCCCAGAACAACACTTTAGAGAAAGACCTCCAGGATAGAGCAGGTGAGGACCAGCCATGGGCCTGAGCCTCTACAGCTGTGTTGGTTAAAGCAAGAGGAAACATGGTGATACAGGAGAGCACTTTTCTTCCTTTAAATTGTGAGGACGATTTTATTTTGATAAAAACATCCAGGAAAGTAAGCCCTCAGTAACAAAACACATGATTACTCTTGGAACCACTTGCTATCTTAGAAAAACAATCTGGTCTATATAAAAGGATCACATGGAAAGCACATTAGCTTGTGAAGGAAATAGGGATGCTGTAGATTGTCAAGTAGCAAATTACATTTATGTAATTGAAACAAGTCTGGCCTGTTTCTCATTTTGGTAGAAATCTCTGACATTTTACTTTTCTAAACTGTGATGGTAAACTGGATTGGAAGAATAAAGGCCAGAAGAAATGACCAGCCTGAAACTGAAGCCACAAGAACCTTTTGATTCCATAGAACTACAGTCTGCATTCCCAAAGGAAACACCAGAGCAAATTAAAGAACAGTTGAGGAGTTGTATACTGAAAAGTAGGTAATGATGTGTATTGCAAGGTTTTTGTTTTGCTTTTTATCATTTATTGAAACAAATTCCAACATTTAGCTAGAAAAGCTGCTCTTCAGTCAAATAGCTCTTGCTCTGAGAAACATTTGCCCGAGTTACTTTCAGCTTCCATCCCTTTGTTTTCATTAATTTATTTCTATTCTCTAATTTGATTTTAAATCATTCTTTATCCCTCTCAGTAATCATTACTTTCAAATGAAAAGGTCATTACAGCCCCCATGGTTTGTCAGTCTGTTTATCCAGTTTGTTAACTAGTCCCTCATAAGTCAGCTCCATCCTATAAGCATTTTGCTATTTTCTTTAAACTCTATCCAGCCTAAAGAAAATTACACCTTTGCTGCTTTATGTGATAGCTAGCTGTTAGTGACAGGTTAGTGATCTGAACCCTATGGAAAAAAAAAAAAAGACAAAAATGAACAGCCCCTGGAATATTGATAAAACAAGTTTATGAAAACAGATTACATACTTGGGGAGTCCTTGCAAGAGAGTTCTTGGCAAGGTGCATTCATTGCCTTAATGTCCTGGAGTATGCCTGGGGCAGGCAAGCCAAGAAGAGTACAGGGATCTTGTTAGGTTATGCAGAGAGGAAATTAGAAAGGCAAAAGCCCAGCTGGAATTTAACCTGGCCACTGCTGTAAGGGATAACAAGAAAAGTTTTTATAAATATGTTAACAGCAAAAAGAGAGCCAGGGAGAACCTCCATCCTCTAGTGGATGCAAGGGGGAACATTGCCACTAAAGACGAGGAAAAGGCAGAGATACTCAACGCCTTCTTTGCCTCGGTCTTTAATGGCCTGATGAGTTATCCCCAGGGTACCCAGCCTCCCGGGCTGGAAGATGGGGACGATGAGTGGAATAAACCCCCCATAATCCAGGAGGAAGCAGTCTTTAACCTGCTATGCCACCTGGACATCTACAAGTCTATGGGGCCGGATGGGATCCACCCAAGAATGCTGAAGGAGCTGGCAGAGGAGCTGGCCAAGCCACTCTCTATCATTTATCAGCAGTCCTGGATAACAGGGGAGGTCCCAGATGACTGGAGGTTGGCAAATG
>NW_009258388.1:823512-828983 GCF_000687185.1 Egretta garzetta
GAAAGATGTTGCATTGCTGGAACATGTCCAGAGGAGAGCAACCAAGCTGGTGAGGGGTCTGGAACACAAGTTATACGAGGAGCGGCTGAGGGAACTGGGGTTATTTAGTCTGGAGAAGAGGAGGCTGAGGGGAGACCTGATCGCCCTCTACAACTGCCTGAAAGGAGGCTGTAGTGAGGTGGGGGTCGGTCTCTTCTCCCAATTAATGGGTGATAGGACGAGAGGGAATGGTTTGAAGCTGCGCCAGGGCAGGTTTCGGCTAGACATTACGAAAAACTTCTTCACAGAAAGGGTTGTCAGGCTCTCGAATGGGCTGCCCAGGGAGGGGGTCGAGTCCTCATCCCTGGAGGTATTTAAAAGCCGGGCAGATGAGGTGCTTAGGGACATGGTTTAGTGGTGGGATGTCAGGGTTAGGTTAAGGGTTGGACTCGATGATCTCAAAGGTCTTTTCCAACCAAAGTGATTCTATGATTCTATGTGTACAAATACAGATACTGAAATAATAATGCACAGAAAACACAGTCTCAAACCAATACATGGAATAGTATTACTATAAGGTGATATTTCAAAGCAAACGGAGCTATTTATTAAGCCAACACGTAAAGCAAGACTTTGTTCTTCAAAACCAGATACTTTCTGTTCTGAGGGATCTTACATAAAATTGTTCGCAGAAAACAAAAAAACAAATAAGGAAACAAACCCCTAACCCCCCACAAAACTTGCTGAAGAATTTTTGTTTCTATTAGAGATCTGGTCTCTAATGTTTCAAAATTCAGTATTTTTAATTCCATTCTGAGGACCTCACAATATGTTTTTGGCTCTAACTTCCATTTATTAAATGTCACTTTAACACTTTTCAAACAAATTTTGAAGTGATGAAAAACTCAATCTAGTGTCAGTGGCGCTCAAGTGTCTAGAGCACAGAACAGAAAGGACATTTTCTGAACTAGGTTCCACTCATTTATGTTACAAGACTACACTAAGAATCATCTCATAATGCTGTGTTTGCCTCTCCACTGATTACAAGGAAGTTTACATGACAAACTCACAGGATGATATTTATGTTGCTGGCACCCGTATTTGGTTCCTTAATGTATATAAACCTTTTTTATCAGTGGAATGTCATCTTTGGGTAAATGAAATATCAAGTAGTACAATAATTGACTGCAGTATATAAACCCCAGTAATTTACTGTAGAACCTCAGTAACCTAAGAGTGCAAAACTCATTTTCCAAAGGGCCTGAAGTATTGAGAAAAAAGCCTAATTCATCAGAAACTACTTTTATCTAGAGGACAAGCAAAGATTGAAGAGTCCCTCATATCCTCAATAGTGACTATTTGGACTCTTTCAAGGATAACATATCCTTCAAAAAGCTATGTTTCTGGATAGGTAGACTGATAGGTAGGTAGATAGATAAAGCATTTATCCTATACTTCAAACATGCCAGTAAAACAATCTACGTATTACTGATCTTAATATATGCAAATATTTAAATTTAAATTATATTTTTCATATTTTATGAAGACTAAGAATCAATCCCTTCACACCTATGGGCTGGTCAGCTGACTCAGTAGCTTCTGCAACTTCAGTTAGCTGTCGTCTAGCTTAATTAATCTAATTTTGCACTCTCATCCAGTCCTGTTGCCTTTCCAGGTTTCTTACATTATAAGCACTCATAAAACCAGACAGACCCTCTGTTCATCTTCTACAGTTTACTGTAATTTTCTTCAGACACATTTTTCAAAAATTTTTAAAAATACAGTTCCATTGTATAGATATATTTTCTTTCTGCACACACTCAGTTACTCTCCCAAGGAATTAGAACAATTTTTTGACAAAGCCTTCCCTTTATCTAGGGAAGCTACGCTGACTCTTCATTTGTGAGAACGAAACATATTTTCAACCACTTTAGGCAGTGTAAAGGCAGACTTCCTGGTCTATAATTCTCTGAATCATCTTTAAAATCTATTTTAAGACAGTTGCATTTTTCATCTTCCATTCTTGTATTTCCAAAATCATCCTCAATGATAGGATACCCATTTTTTTTAGCATTTTGATAATTTCAATTTTCAGTTCCTTCCTGGGCTAAAACCCCATGGTCCCAGCAGCATTCAACTATTAATTTAGCCAAATTCTTCTTTTATGGCACTTTGATTTTAGACAATTTCCCTGAATTCCCTGTAGAGAAAAGAGAAAAAACAAAAATTCCAACATTTCTGTACAGTGGAAGGTGAAGAAAACAACTATTTAGACTTTTAAAATAATTTTATCTTTTTCAGTAGCCCTTTTTTTTTATTTTGCTTATCTATTAACTCCTTCCAGTGACCTTTGAAAAGCTATCTGCTTTGGATGTGCTTAAAAAAATACTATTTTTTTTAATTAAAACCTCTAGCAGAATCACATTACAGAATCACAGAATCACAGAATGGCAAGTGTTGGAAGGGACCTCGGGACATCATCTAGTCCAACCCTCCTGCTAAAGCAGGTTCACCTAGAGCCACGGTTATATGTTTAATTTGTCAGAATTTGTGGACACCTACATATTTCTTGCTTAGAAATACTTCTAACACATTGCAATAAAATATCTTCCTCCTTTAGCTATTAAAAAAAATTTCCTACAAAACCAGCTCTTGATTCGTACGAATTTTATTTTTTGAACTTTAATATTTCTTTGATTTTTTTCCCCCACTCTTATACAGGTATGCAATTCAACATACTATGTTCCCTACATCAAATGTGGGTTCTATGGATTGGTCAGGAATAATTCACGAGAGACTTTGCACAATTTTCTGATTATTTTACATCACTTGTTGCACCTGAAAACACAACCTCTTTATCATTTAATTAACAGCATGGCTTTAATACCATACTATGCTATAGAATTTCTTTCTCCATTTTGAAACAGGTGAACTACTTTCTGTTCAGTTTTCCTTCACTAACATTACATTATATCATGCCTATGCAGATTACAGCAATACCCCACAGATATTCTTCTTTATACCAAGTTTCTTAGAAGTGTGACACACTAATATCTTCATTCATACAAAGGATTCCAGTTTATCCATATAAATCATTTATATGTACATGTTACATGAATTCCATAAACACAATAAAGTACTTGCCTCAAAGAAAGAACAAGGAGAGATATGGAAATAAATATGGTAAACAAACAGAGCAAAAAAGAAATGTTCCTTTAAAATGCGTGGTTAACTCATGGAACTCATTGTCTGTAGATAAAACAAAAACTAAATTTGCAGTCTTGGTAGATGTTATGGTTATAGTCCTTTTATAATGTATGTATAATTATAGTCCAGGACACAAAATTAATTAATTAAATAAATATTAACTGGATACTTCCAAGAAAAATAAACAGTGTTATTGGCAGTTAACTCTGGACTACACTTTTCCTGAATTTCTGTCTCTCTACGGCCAAGCACAGAGCATTAGTCTTTATTAAAAAGAAAATCTGAAATTCTACAATGAAAACTTCACACAAATGTGAAAGTATATTTTTAACTAGTTCAGAGCAAAACACGATGACACGTTCAACTACCATTTCAATCAAACGTAATTTTGTTCCCTCATGACTAATGACTGATTAGTGAATTGCTTTTATGCCAGAATAACTGTTTCTAAATATGTTCTTAAATAGATATAATGACTGCAAAATTTACAACGGGAAAAAGAGAGCATATATCAACAACAGTGCTCCTGATTTCTTTCAGCCCGTGTATATATTGACTTGTGAAGGCAATACAGAAAGTTTTAGAGGAAGAGTTCAATGAAAATTTCTCTTTGGGGAGAAAAAGGAAATAATTATTTGAAATTGCTAATATTTAGTGCTTCTCAGAAAATATTTTGGAATAGTGAGCCTAGGCATATAGTGTTATTTGCAAAGATACCTCCCCAGCTCTGTTTTCTTTGTTATTTAAATTCTCTAGAAGGAGAGATACTGGAGTTCAGCTGAAGTTAAAATTGGAGATGGACATGAAGAGTAAGAAGAAAGGTTTCTATAGGTGCAACAGCAACACAAGGAAGACAAAATAAAATGTGGGGACATAGTGACAAAACCATGGAAAAGACTTTGTTGTGAAGTGACTTTGTTTTCTCAATGTTTCATAAAATCATAAATTGGTTTGAGTTGGAAGGGACCTTTAGAAGTCATCTAGTCCAACTCCCCTGCAGTGAGCAGGGACACCACTAACTAGATCAGGTTCCTCAGAGCCCCACCCATCAAATCCATATCTCTCCAATTAAGAGAGAAGGATATTGTGGGGGACCCTGTTGAATGCTTTACAGAAGTACGGATAGATGACATGCATTGCTTTTCCTTTTTCCACTGACGCAGCCACTCCATCATAGAAAGCCACTAGGTTCGTCAGGCAGGACTTGCCCTTGCTGAAGCCATACTGGCTGTCTCGAATTACATCCCTGGCCTCCATGTGCTTTAGCATAGCTTCTAGGAGGATCTGTTCTATGATCTTCCCAGGCACAGAGGTGAGGCTGACAGGTCGGTAGTTCCCAGGGTCCTCCTTTCGACCCTTTTTAAAAATGGGCACAATGTTTCTCTTCTTCCAGTCCCCAGGGACTTCACCTGACTGCCATGACTTTTCAAATATCACAGAGAGTGGCTTGGTGACTACATCAGCCAATTCCCTCAGGACTCTGGAATGCATCTCATCAGGTCTTAAACTTATTATATATGTTCACATTCCTCAGGTGGTCATGAACCTGATCTTCCCTTACAGTGTGAGGGGTTTTACCTCTCTGGTCCCCATCTTACGGTCCATTGACTTAAGAGGGGTGAAGAGAGAGGTTGCCGATGGAGACTAGTTTATAAGCAAGATCTGCTCTCTGGCCTCCTCAATCCCTACAATGAGTAGTAGAGTCCAAGGGTGGAAGTGCTACCTAAAATACAGGAATATGAAGCTAGAGACCACTTAAGTAAATTGGATGCATGCAAGTCTGTGGAACTGGATGGGATGCATCCAAAAGTGCTTAGGAAGCCTGCCAACATTGTAGTGAGACCTCTCTTGTCTTTGAAAGGCTATGCTGTCTGGAGAAGCCCTGATAACTAAAAAAGACAAACATCGCATCCATCTTCAAGAAAAGCAAGAGGAGGATCTGGGCTACTACAGGCTGATCTTCCTAATGACAGTCCATGGGAAGGTTGCAGAGCAAATAGGAAAAAAAAAATCACAACTCACAAATTGGAAAGACTTGTTGATCCAGTGATAGGCATGGCTGTCATTTATAGGAATCTTGACAAAATGGAGAAATACATTGACAAACTTCATGAAGTTAAAGAAAAGCAATGAGAAGTCTGGAACCTTGTAGGAATAATCCCATGCAACAGAACTGGTTGGGGAGTGACTGGCTGGAAGCACGCTTGCAGAGAAGGAGCTAAGGGTCCTGATGGACAAGTTGAATAGGAGACAGCAGTGTCCCCTTATAGCAATGAAGGTAAACC
>NW_009258388.1:829003-856816 GCF_000687185.1 Egretta garzetta
AGAGCGTAGAAAGGACATCAAGGAAGTGATTCTTCACTTCCACTGAGTGTTATGAAAGCATATCTGAAGTACTGTGTCTGTTTTGTGCTATACAGTACAAGAGAGAGATGAACAAATTGAAGTGAGTTTAGAATCATAGAATCACTTGGAAAAGACCTTTAAGATCATCAAGTCCAACTGTTAACCTAACACTGCCATTCTACCACTAAACCATGTCCCTAAGCACCTCATCTAGCCAGCTTTTAAATACCTCCAGGGACGGGGACTCAACCACTTCCCTGGGCAGCCTGTTCCAATGTTTGACAACCCTTTGGGGGAAGAAGTTTTTCCTAATGTCTAACCTAAACCTGCCCTGGTGCAACTTCAGACCATTTCCCCTTGTCCTATTGCTGTTACCTGGGAGAGGAGACTGACACCCACCTCGCTACAGCCTCCTTTCAGGCAGTTGTAGAGGGGCATAAGGTCTCCCCTCAGCCTCCTTTTCTCTCAGGCAGAACACCCCCAGTTCACTCAGCCTCTCCCCATCAGACTTGTGCTGCAGACCCCTCACCAGCTTTGTGGCTCTCCTCTGGACATGCTCCAGCAATGCAATGTCTTTCAAACATGGGTCTGTGCCAGCTGCAGATCACCAGTGCTGAGTGTAGGGGGATGATCGCTTCCCTACTCCTGCTGGCCACACTATTTCTGATACAAGCCAGGATGCTGTTGGCCTTCTTGGCCACCTGGGCACTCTGCTAGCTCATATTCAGCTGGCTGTCAACCAGTACCCCCAAGTCATCAAGATTGTCAGCGGGCTGGAGCACGTGATGTATATGGACAGGATGAGAAAGCTACTTTCAGGCCAGGAAAGGGGCTAAGGGGCAAATCTAGGCGACCTTCTTAAATGGATGGTTACAGAGAAGCCAGAGCCAGACTCTTTTCAGAGCTATACAGCAAAAGGTAAGGGCAAGTTAACACAAACTGCACCAAAGGAAATTGGATTAGATGTCAGGAAAGAAAAAATTAACCATGAGTGTGATCAAGCACAGGCACAAGACACCCAGAATACAAAAAAACATTAATGCTTATACAAGTGTTGCAAATGCTTCCCTTACTCAACAAATGTCCCCTAGTGTAGAGCACATATTTTGATGTTTGACTGGTCAGTCAGTCTTTAGTGTCTCTGTTTGAGACACTCAGCTAGTATAGACTGCATTAGATAGTTACCTTAACGTAAATTAAGCTAAGCATTTGACAGAAGTGGCAATTGTTTCATATTTCCAAAGACAACTAGTTGGCAAGAGCTAACTCACCCTCGTCTATTTCATTCTTTCCTCCCAACTATTTTTTTAAAATACTGATTGTAGATCTTGGCAGGTGACGACAAACTATTTCAGCCTGGAAAATTTATACAGTGGAACTGCCAGCAAGCTGAAATAATGTGAGAAAACTGAAGAAACTATTTAAAAAATCCCAAATAAATCAGCCTCATGTTAATTATCCAAGGACATTCAACATGGCAAAAGAGACACTACTTTGCATTAAATACTAATAGACTGTTCTCTTTTAGAAAAGAAATAATACAGTATTCATCAACATCTTTTGACAGCTGTTAGTAGATTGTCAGGTCATTAGATTTTCGATGTTTGTTGGCAAAGTATTTGTTTCACAGAGTGAAAGGTGTATGAAAGTTTAATTGCATGTCCTTTTTCTTCTAAATCCTTTATTCTTTGTGGAGTGGTTTGCAGGACAATGTACCTATACACAGCAATTTGCAGATAGCAGTGTCAGGGCCCTGGGGGCACTGTGAGGCCTGACTGTCCCTGCCCACCACCCTCAGGGCCTTGCCCCATGCTGGCCACAGCCCAGGACCCCATTTCAGCCCAGTCTGGTGCCATGAGTCCTGGCCCCAATGTCAGTCCTGTAGGATGTGGTCTCCAGCTCCTCCACAGCTCTGCTCTGCTCAGCTGTGGGCCCTGCTGAGCTGGGCCCACCCACGGGATGACATCCCAACCTTGCCTTGGCCCAGTCCCATCCACACAGAGGTGCCTGATGCCGGGTTGGGGCTGCCCCAGCTGCCCTGCTCCCTGGTTTGGGTGGTGGGACCAGACCTGGCTGTGATGTCCTGACCTGCTGGCCCTGGGGGAGCCCCTGCAGCTCCCATCCTCCTGCAAGCCGCTGGTCCATACAATACCCTGACAACCAGTTGTATTAATATGGATTTTTTTGTGCGTCTGTGATCTTGACCCACAAATTTAAGGGATCAGGGAATGAAATTCACAAATACAGTCCCTGGAGAACCTGCTCCCATGTGTTCTGTGGTATTTGAGGACATACATGCATATTTTATTTATTACAAATTTTTTTTTTTTGTTTACAAGTTGAAAGCAACCAGTGCAGATTTACAAAATATGCAGAGATTTTTATCTCCTCACAGCCAAATAATTTACAAAACATTTGCATGCATAAAAACATTTATGTATAGCTGAAATTTTGGCAGCAAAATTCAAAACCCAATTATCTGCATAAAGACATGCAAATAGCTTCTCTATTGAATGTCTTCTATGACCTTCACTCATCTTCATTATTTTTCTCTTCTAAGACATTTAAGATTCACTTTTCTCTGGACAGAAGGCTTTTGCAAAGATCTGTAAGCAGTGTTTTGCCAATATATCTGTATTTGCTATCCAAAAGCAATCTACCACCCAATTAAAACAGAGGCTCATACTAAATCAACATTAGAAGTTAATATTTTGCTCTTACTGAAACAAGCAGCTTTCTGCTTCAACTAACACAAAACACACACCATGACTCAGATTGCTTTTGATTTACCTGTTCAAAAAAGGAAAACAAAATAAAAGCTATATTTACAAAACTACCGGAAGTATGACCTTATTTTCCACAACAGCTCATGTATTGAGACTCTCACCCAAGACAAGGTTGCCATGGAGTCTGACAAAGAGTCTTGAACTTACTCTAGACATGACTCAACAGATTTATATTGACCTAAAACCAAGTCTATGCACTCTTCAGAATATCTCAGTTCAGGATCCTGCCCAAGTTGTCCAGCAAAAACAGATGATCCCAGCCAACAGTGATGACACCCTCTGAGCTGTGAGGCCTGTTCCCAAAGGGTAGTGGATAGAACACAGCCAAAAAAATGTGATCTCACCATTAGTAGGAAAAGCCTGACAGTGCAGAGTGTCTTGCCTGAGCTCATCTCAGCCTAACCTGATTTTATCTTGTTTAGCGGTGATAGCGATTGCCTAGCAATCAGGTACTTATTCCCTGAACTTGATCTAGCTTAATTTTGGCTGATAACAAGTGGTTATTCAGTATGGATTGAATTGTCTATGACTCTAAAATAAAACGTAGCATGGAAGACAGCAGATAAATGATATAACGCTATCAGACTATAAATGTTAATCCTCAAAAAAACCCCCAATCCTCAAACCAAGACTTAATAGTCCTGGTCACATCTAAACTTAACTTGAACAAACTTCACACTGATTGCCCCCATTCTCAAACACACACCTTCCAGGATTTGACTCCTACACTAATCACTTTGATAAAAGGTAGACTGAAAGTTGTTTCCCGTTCTTCCTTTCTCTGAGCATCTAAACACAGGCAAATATATACTGCAGGATAAGTTTCAGCTTTGACAGAAACAAAAGAACAAAACAAAACCCCAGTAATCATTAGGTTAATTCATCATTATAGACTTTTTTTTAATGCCACCACAGACCATCCAGATTCTACAATACTACTTTATGGACAGGTGACTGGCAATCAATATACAGGATGTGCTACTGTCTCATTTTCTTGAACCTCTGCCTATGCAATGAACTGAGCCACCTCCAGAACCTTTTCCAGATTAAAAACCATTCAGCATCACCTACTGAAGTTAATAAATAGTTCAAGGGCAGTCAAAAATATGTCTTGTGGTAGCCTCACTAATACCAAACAAATAAAACATTCTCAGTTCCAGTTGAGCTGCCATGCTTTTCTGTTTACTCATGTCAGGAACCCAAGGACAGTGCATACACTTTCATGTAGACCCAGTTCACAGAATCACTGAATAGTTGAGGTGGGAAGGAACCAGTGCAAAATAGAAGGGAAGGATCATCTCCCTCAATGTGCTGGCAACGCTCTGCCTAATGCAGCCCAGGAGGCTGCTGGCCTCCTTTGCTGCAAGGGCTGGTTCACGGTCAGCTTGGTGCTCACCAGGACCGCCAGTTCCTTCTCTGCAAAGCTGCCTTCCTGCCACTTCATGAAAGGCATTCACCTCCCATGTAATTATTTGAATAAGTTCACAGCAGACCTCTGCTGTCGGTGTGGGTCCAGAATGAAAACATGGAAAGGCAGTATGGGACTCTTCTGTTGAGGGAAGGAACTGGGTGCCAGTGTAGCTTAAACCAAAGTATTATTTTATAAACCTCATTTGCAATGTTCAAATCTCTTTGCTTTGACTGTCACACATCTGGAAAGCTGTGAAAAATGAACCTACAAGTCTGGAGCACTGGGGAATGGCATATATCAAGATACATGGAGGAATTTTGATAGTAGGACCTTAACAGCAAGTTTCGATCGTCAAAAAAAGAGGTTAGGAAAAGAACTATGTTTCACAAGTGGCCTAGAGGGCTCAGCATAAATCAGTGGGTTCAAACATAGTAAAAAGATAAGTAAATAGCACATGGGTTTTGTCTTGGATTGTGATATTTTAATGGAACTAACGTAAGAAAAGTGCTCACCACAATGTAGCCAACACTGCCGGTTTGGCAATTATTTTCAATTAGATATTTTCCCAT
Organism: Egretta garzetta; assembly: GCF_000687185.1. NCBI lineage: Eukaryota > Metazoa > Chordata > Aves > Pelecaniformes > Ardeidae > Egretta > Egretta garzetta. Next base: position 833,791 of record NW_009258388.1, read on the forward strand.
AAAAGTTGTCAATTCACCTGTAAAACTTAATATCTCATAGCATTCATAAGGCAACAATTCAGACCCAATTTAGTTTCAATCTTGAAAACTAATTAATTTAACCTCATTTTTAAATCTACAAGCTTGGTGGGACATTAAAGCCCACTTAGCCAATTTACAGCAAACAAAACTCACCCAGTGAGGAAAGGCCCCTATTTGCTTGGGCTTGTAACTCTAACCCTACCTCACAAACGGCTGAATGACATCATGGCTAGCACAAAGCTGGGCTGGGCACTGAACAGTGCACTGAACGATACCTTAACACGTATGTACTGCACTGGGTACAACTAATGAGAAGATACAGGGAATTAAAGGTCTGTCTCCCTCCCCATGTGCAAATAAACACCATATTTGAATGGTCAAAAGCAGTTCAGAATCTGGTCCTTAGTATTTCCATCTTCATTACAGTCACATTTCTGCTTCTAGAGCCAAATCTCATCAGATTCTAAATCATTCTAATTATGGTAATTTCCATATTTTACAAGACCTTTTGCAATTCTGTAGTTATTGATGTTAACTACAAAAAGAATAATCCTCAGTTTCTCCAGTAATGAACCACTGAGTTATCCCAAGATATTATCTCCCCAGACCCTGAGGGTGACTTTGAAAAGAACGTTAGTTATCTCTAATGGAGATATGTAAACAGATGTTATATTTGCCAACTGATTAAGCTTTTCAGAATGATCATTAAAGTCACTTACCCATATGGAACATCATATGTACCTACTGTTTAACTGGGCAAAGCACATTCCTTGGTCTGAAGAAAATATACAATCTGTGATAGCTAAGGAAAGACGAGGGATCTGAACTTTATTTTCTCCATTCTCCTCTGGAAATAAATTAGGGTTATCTGAATGAAGCTGTTTTCAAGACCTCTATCTCTTCTGCACCAGAACAGAGAGTATGTGCAGAAAATCAGGAAGATCTTAAGGTTAAAATAACTAAATCATTCCTTTGACTGCTGGCTTTGACCCCATCTTCTGCCAAAGCATTTCTGTGTTCTGCTGGGGAAGCCATTTAAAACAACATTATCACATGTGGTCATTGCATATGCCTGATTTTCTCACTATTCAGTTTGAAAGCATTGGGCCTAATTTGCAGCAAGATCAAAAAAAAAACCAATCCAAAAATACAGCTGATGTCAACATGAATTTCCTTACATACTTCATGTGCTTTATTAAGCTGAGCAAATCCTGAATTATCAAGCATGGATAAATCAAGCATCCAAGATTAGTGTGAAGGTGGGTTTAGGTTTTAGGTTTGGTTTTTGTTATTTCTCTGTGCTTTAGTTTGCCCTAGAGTTTGCTGTCAGAGTGATCAAGTTTCCCCTCTCCCTTGCTGGTTCCCAGCTGTGCTCTCCTTACTCTTTCTTTCCCAGAATCCATCGAGACAGATGGATTCATATAACCAGTAACACCCAGTTTCTAAGCTACTCGGACTCAAAATGTAGCTGTGTTAACACAGTGCTATTCCCAAGCTAACAGAGTCTGTTTCTCAGTTTGGCTTTTTATCCTGGAGCACAAAAAAGAAAGACTCTGTGCTTTCAGTTCCCATGCAGAAATACATCCAAGGATGGAGCAGTTGTTACAGGGAAAGGCTGACTTCCTCTGGGAGCTAATCGTGCTTAATCCCTGGGAAAACAGTACCCATGTACTTTGGTTAGCAGGAGGAGTAGTAAGAATCTTCAACATTTGCAAGAAAAACTAGCTTTATGAAGACTTAATTATTACCTCTAGTAAATGGCTAGAGAGCCTGTGTGAACTCTGGATTGCAACCCAGCCAAAATTGTTTGCATTTTCAGAAGGAATACCATTAATGGAGGTAATCTGACTCTTAAGGAAGAAATTTTTTACAATGAGGGTGGTAAAACACTGGAGCAGGTTGCCCAGAGAGGTAGTGGAGGCCCCATCCCTGGGAACATTCAAGGCCAGGTTGGACGGGGCTCTGAGCAACCTGATCTAGTTAGCAGTGTCCCTGCTCACTGCAGGGGGGTTGGACTAGATGACCACTAGTGGTCCCTTCCAACCCTAAACATTCTATGATTCTATGATTCTGTAAGTGCTGGGATATCGGGAATATAGAAGAGAATTCCAGGCTTAGTTAGTTATTTTTGAAAATAGATAACGTCTTTTCACTCCCCAATATCGGTCTACAAATAGCTAAATCATTCTGGCTAAAACTGTGAAAACACAGAAGCAAATGATCAGATCAATCAGCCTGAGGTCAGAAAGAAAGCATGGAAAATTTTAGCTTAACATGTAACCTTTGTCAAAGTTACAGACTGAAAAGTGGTTGTATAGCTAGGATCAAGCAATTCTAATAGCAGTAGGTGTTATCAGTTCTGCAAACCACGCGCGGTTGTGATAGCTACGACAGAATAATTACGACTTTTTCCAGTTATGCAACTCTGTTTTCTGCTAAATCTCTAATTTGCCCTAATCAATCTTTTTCCTTGGCATACACTTATAATAAATGTTTCCTATATAAAATATGTAATTTGTTTATTATAGCATGAGTAACATAAAAAGAAATGTTGACTTTTTTTCTAAATCCACTAGATTCGGATTCCCAGAGAGCGTGCTGCATTGGGTACAGGTTCCTCTGTCCTTGCAGCTGCTCCGACTGGTTCTGCTCTCCTCCACCTCCCTTCCCTCCTTCCCTCTTGTCCTGGTTTTGGTGCTTAAACCACAACACCTCTCCACAACAGCTCGTTTCAGCCTCCATTCCTCAAGTTTCTGATTACACCCCCTTTCCCCTGGCTCAGACATCTTGACACTCACATCTTATTGTGTTTCTGCTATTATAACTATTTCTGTCATAAAAGAAAGGCATCTCCCAAGCCTCCTTCTTGCTCACATTTAGATAATATTGCAGATACTGAGAAATACCTTATCATACCTTCACCAAGAGATTCTGTAATGAAAACTAAGTAGCACTTCTGTTACAAGATGCTTCAGCATCCGACTGGGGGTTGATAAACATATTAAAAGGAAGATAAGCTAGCCAAAGACAGCTTTAAACACAGCTTGGAAGATGCTGTAAAGGGGAAACCAGCCACCAGTCACCACTGTATCTATGACTGGATCTAGCAAATTCATGTTAATTAATTTTTGTACTTCATTAAAGAAACTAGGATTTGCAATTTAATAGGCCTTGGGTTTTACTTCCCATTCCTTGTCCTGTAGCAGTCCAGAGTCTGAGTATCCTAACGACAGTAAGCAGCCAATTAGCACAGAATTTCATTTATTATACTCATGTTGATATTAAAAGTAATGAGAGAAAGTGCATAATAATAAAACCATCAAATAAATAAACATTGGTTAGATGTAAACCACATTACTTATTTTAGGGCCTTTAAAATATAACTTTTTTTCAAGAATACCTTTGAATATGGACAAAGGATGGTTACCACTAAATACACATTTTTGATCACCCCTGGTGTTTGTTTTGAGCAGAATGGTGATGATATACTTCCTTTAAGATAAACAGGTAAGTCTATGTTATTGTAACTGGTACACTTGACTGATGATAATTTTTCCCCCTACTGAATATTCTTAATGATAATATCAGATTTCATTTTATTGTGCAGTTAGTAACTAATAAAAACAATCAACAAGGGAATATGAGTTTCCAAACAGAAAGCTGTTTCATCTAGTGAGTCGGTACTGGCAAAGTCTCTGCAGTAGTAGGTGTTAAGAGCTGAACTTCAGCAAATACAGAGCAAAACAAGAGATGAAAGTCTACGCCGTGCCTCTGAGAGGTTGTCTGCATAGCCCAAGCATCATGAAAAGGAGCTACTGCTCAGGTCCAAAGGATGGCAATTGCCTGGCACTGGCTCGCTGTGTTATTCTGCCCCGAGTGCCTTTGTGCATCCAGGTTAAACCCTGCTGCCAAGGGGAAGCTGCAGAAAGGCACTGGGAAGGTGGCATGACGTTGTTCAGGTCAGGAGCCAAGCAGTCCGCAGGAGCTATTTTGGGCTGTTTCCCAGTTTTTTGAGATGATAAAATCCATAAATTGTTCAGGTCAGGAGCCAAGCAGTCCGCTATTTTGGGCCGTTTCCCAGTTTTTTGAGATGATAAAATCCATAAGCCTGAGGCGTAGCTTCAGTCAAATTTAGTCTTTCTCATACCAGAGCCCTTGCTACGGGAAAAATCTGTATGACTTGCAGTGATATCCCTGCCTGCCTACGGACAGTGACACTGCAGGTGATACCTGAAGCCCACAGCTATGCCATATGTGTGGTAACATACTTCGATGCACCAGTCTCTCCAGCAGCCCAGCTTTCAGCCAGATTCCTTATGCCAGCATTAGCAAGCATGGCCAATGCTAGGATATCACAGACTGCCCAGTGGAATCCTGTCCCCCCCTACAAGTGATGTGAAGTTTTGTATAGGTGGAATCAAACAATTCTAATAATAGGAGGTGTCATCAGTTCTGCATTTTTATATCAGTTCTCTGGGTTTTGTTGAAGTTCTGAGGGTTACTTGCCAACCCAGAGTCAGGGGCTATAAAATCCAAAGGGAAAATCACATCTACTGCAGTTGTAGTACACATTTTTTTTCCCATGATATCAAGCAAGCTTTTTACAGGAAAGAAATTTAAGAATACTTTGAAGTCCAGAGTTCTCAAATTAAGTTTTTTTCTTTACTTGTAGTTAACACCTGATGTGAAAGCCATTTTTAAATTCTTTTGATCCCAGCCAACGAATTATGGCAGATTATTATGATCAGTTCTATTTACACAAAGTGCATTTACATTTAAATTAACCTTATTTAAATGAAACTTTGATTATTTTTAATGCAAATATACCAATTTTAAAATTCCTTATTAATTTCTTTTCTGACCAACTGCATTTAAAAAAGGGAGCCTTGAAGTAGTTTTCAAAATGATAGATACAACATTTCTGAATAAATTTTACAAAAGTACTATTCAAACATAATGATTCATTAAGAGAGGTTTCAAATTATTAAAAATATAAAACCTGACACTGTCTAACATAGTCTTAGTAAATAATATTCTCTTTGCTATAAATTTATTTTAAAAGTGACTTTAATCAGTGATCCATCTTTCCCTCCACCCCCCGAAGAGTTCACTTAAAGTGTTGCTCCCAAGTGCCAACACAATACATGAATATTTAAGGTTCATGCTAGTCTATCCATCTCCTGAAACAGTTTTAATGAATACACAGAATACCCTTGCTATAGAAACTTTCCAGGTTTCAAAAATTACATTGAATATACAATAATTTTATCTATCAAATTTGGCATATAACTACTGTGTATGCTAGCTTGTCCCCTTAGTCAATGTTCACTGACTGTACAGACACTCAGCCCAGACCAAAACAGATACATCATTAAAAATATATTTTTAAGTGATTGCATACTTGAAAAGGTCACTGTACAGGCTACAAACTTCTAGAAGAACCACAAAAAAAAGGATTAAAAATTAAGCAAAAACAACTTGTATTTTTCAATATTGTACACTTGGCCTAGGAACACGTTGGCTTATAAAACTGCTACATTTGCTATAGGAAGAGAAAAATTTTCAAAAACATTTAAGAAATTTAGAAGCCCACATCACATTCCTAAACGTTTCCTCCAAAATATACTGGACAATTGTTGATTTGTTTCCTACATTTCCTCGCTTGGCTTTAATATTTTGTATACTTAAGGATATTTACTTCCTATTCCTCCACAGACTGCAAGAATTAAATGAGGAAGAGAAGTTTTTGGAAGTTCACTGTTGAGATCAGGCATGTGGTTCAAAAAAAGGAAAGTGTGCAAAATGGCTAAATATGACTTGCAGTTACACAGTATCTTCAGAAAAAAAAAGGAAAAATCCTGGCACAGAGTAACCTAATATATGTTAAGCAAAACATTGTGGACTGGGGCAAGGAAGGATTAAATCAGTTCCCAGTTATTAACAACAGAAAAAAACTAATGCCAAATAAATTAGAAAAGATAATAATGACCATAAGTGGCCTAATAATTAAATAAAATAAATAAAATAAATGAGATCTCTTAAATGGCAGAGCAATTATGTCTTTTTGGAGACCTTTTTTCAACATCAATCTCACAACAGTTTTCTCCTTTTCTGGGCTCAGCTAGGGCCAACTGAACTGAAGTGGAGGTTCAAATTTGTTAAAAAAAAAAAAAAACAGAAGCAAAAGAACACAGCTGACATCCTGACAAATGCTACAGGAATTTAAGCTTTGGAACAGGTTGTCCAGAGGGGTTGTTCAGTCTCCATCCTTAACTGTTTCCAAGACCAGGTTGGACAAAGCCCTCAGCAACAGTCTCTGAAATCATTATTGACCCAGCTTGGAGTCTGGAGTCCTCCTAAGGAGGGCTTTAAAATCTAAACAGAGGGGAATATGTGCTATCTTAACTGTTTCCAAGACCAGGTTGGACAAAGCCCTCAGCAACAGTCTCTGAAATCATTATTGACCCAGCTTGGAGTCTGGAGTCCTCCTAAGGAGGGCTTTAAAATCTAAACAGAGGGGAATATGTGCTATGAATCTTAAATGCCAATACATGAGTTTTAAACCTTTATACACTTATCTATGTAGAGAACAATGTTTAAGAGACCAGAGAAGTTTTCTGTAGTATACATACATACATAGCATATTTCTATTAAAACACTCTGCACCCAGCTTGCCGCTTTTCTTTTTTTCTTTTTTTTTTCCCTTACCCTTTTTTTCCCCAATATTTCATACTTGCAGAAATATTTGTCCTTCTAATTTCTTTCCATTTTATGAGGCTGATCTAGACTACAAGTTCCTGAACTGGATCTCAAATACTTTCTAATTCTTCACAAATTCATTCCGTACAATTTTCTGCATTTTGTACTTTTGAGCTTTTTGTATAAGAAAGTGTGCCTTTCTGTTGCCCAGTAGTTCTGTGACTACCTTTTAAATTTCAAAAGTGAAATTATGGCCCCTGGGAGAGAACATATTTCCAAGTATTAAGTTTCACACTGAAGCACGCGTTGCAAATAATCTCTGTGTTTCGTTTCAATACAGAGATTAAAGAGAAATTGCATTTGCTCATCAAGGCCAAATCATGCTGCTGGTTTTCCAAGATTAATATCTAAAAGCTCACAACCTTCTTGTGCAGCAATAATGAAGTGATATCTGATTAGAAACATGTGCAAAAATAGTCTAGCTGAAGGAATGAGTCACACAAAGGTGTCAAATCATCAGACAGAGTCAAATAATCTTGGTGCCAGATTCTAGCTGAAAACAAGACAGATCCAACTCTGCTCTGACTTGACCAATGCTTGCGCAATCGCTTGAATGACTGCAAATGCGTAACACGCTTTCTCTTCAGATACGAGAAAGAGTTCTGAATTCTGAAAAGTATTTGTGCAGACAGAGATAAAGCGTTTCTTTATCCTGCTCTTTCATACTTCTGATCTGGCATAACAGGATCACTCTCAGAAATATGAATATATTTAAATCCACAGTTCTTGTTCAACTTTTCATATATTTTTCAAGCAATGAGACTCCGAACTTGCTGCCGAGACTCAAGGAAGTATGAGTTCTCCATCTCCTTCATAGACCTGTCAGAAAACGTCTCCATAAAAAGAAATTCAGAAGTAGGTAAATATTTAGCAAGATGGTGAAAGTCTGTGTTCCAATAAGTTTTCCTCAAGAAGGGTGGTTAAACTATGAAGTTCAAACTTTCCCAAACTCTCAAACAAGAGAGGATGTAGGTTTAGTAAACAGGGAGGTTAATGACTTCATCTGAATAAAATTTAAAGAATTCAAACCCTACCCCTTTTTCACAGGTTTTATCATACAGTTACATCTGGACAAGCAGGGTTTATTTATTTAATATTTTAATACAAAGAAAAAAATGCCATTAAGGTGTCCTGCAGATGAAGAAAGTAAGATGCAAATAAACTTTGATATGAAAATAAACCATTGCCAGTTGCAGACATTTCAAGGGTTAATAGATTTATAGTTTATGCTGGAATTCTGAAGTCTCAGTGTCTGTTCATAATGGATTTATGAATGGATTTGTTTTTATTTATTTACTTCCCGCTACGTTACCTGTTAAGTTTTTATGCTGAAGAATGGATGCAGGTACTGAATGATGTGGTCAAAGCTGGTTACATTGCTTGTCTGTGAATCAAGCTAATCTGTACAGGTGAAACCTAAAGTAAGATTAGGTAGACAGGAAATTTGCAGGTGTTGTATAAAAAACCCAAAAAATTATTACTACATCCTTGCCCTTATTGGTATGGGTTGTGACTTTGGCACTGTTTTCCCTCAGATACCTGATGCATACTGGTTTTATTTATCTCAGAAAGGAAAAAAATACCAATTTCAGGTATATAATTTCTTCTAAAAGTAAGGGAAATTATTCAAATTAGAAGAGATTATGATCTCTCAGAACTGCAGCATCATCACCGTGATTCTGGTCATAGCTGGATTTCTGGTCATGGTCTCTGTCACCAGAGCTTCTAAGGCAGCCATATGGAACAAAACACTGGAAAGGCACACGCTTTGCTTCCTTCCATACATCTACCACCCTCTTTAGCTTTTTTAAACTGTTACTTCTCTCTGCAATACTCACTCCCGCTGCAGATGGTATCACAGCAAAGGGAACCCTCTCCTCTTGTTCCTTCTCAGGGAAACAGCAGGTCACCCTGCAGAGAGCTTGTACCAAAGTGGTCTGGCATGCTTTTAATACACGAATTGTTCTGTCAGTTGACTCTCATCCACAAAAATGCCCCGTTATTTGCTACGTTTCTGCTGCTGTTGCTCACAGCTATCCTTCCTGACGCTGCAGAAGAGCTTTACTGGCTGTGACTCGATGTTTCCATTTAAAGATATTTTAATTCTTCATGAAAGATTCTGTTTCACAGTTCTGCATAGGTAAACTGTCAATATATGCCACTAAAGAATCACAAGGAGGACAAAAGTTTTCTTAAAAATATGACCTACGGCTGCAAAATAATTGGGTTTTTTGGGGGGGTTTTACTACCTTCACTTTCTCCATAATCCAGGTAAAACACGGTTGTTGCTACATTGTTTACAATAGAAAAATGACATATTTGCTTGTCTATTTTGAAGGTAGTCAAGTAAAACAGCGCACCCAGTTAAGATGTGACCTTCTGTTTGTACACTGCTAAAAGCTTCCATCTAAAAGACACAGCAGCCGGCATGTTAATTGTTTTAATTATGAAGTATGAGTAGAATACACAAACAGAAGTCGACTTCACCGTTGCAAAGAGCATTACATTTAGATGAGTGAAGAACAATTATAGTAAATTGCTTCAAGGATGACATTTTCTGGTGGAAAAACAGGGGGAAGGGAGAGAAATAAAAACCAACCCAATTCCTATGCTTCACCTCAATACATTTCCAGTGGCCTACAAAATTCTTCCTCTCCAAAGAGAGTCCCATTTCCCACTTCTCCCAACTAGAGCTTGGATGCAACTCATCAGTTAAAAAGAAAGGATGCAACGAATATTTCAGCTAGCACTTGACCTTTCTCTATTAAATTAACTGCAGTGGCTACAAAAGCCACAAGATGGCACATTGTTTGTTCCCCGATTCTCACAGTATAAACAGAATAATTGTGTCAGGATGAACTACTGCAGCTTTATTAGCCCCATTAACGTTTCAACAGCAAGCACTTTCCTCTGAGTGCAATGTCCAATATTTTAATGGCAGCAACTACTGAAGTTTCAGGAAAAAAAATACAATTCATGGGCATCAATGCCACCTCCAGAAAGTACACACGTACCATGATAGTAAAATATTACTGCTTTTACCTGAAAGCCCACTACAGTGTCTTCACAGACATGTTTTGGTTACTGTAATCTGACTACAGCAAAAAGAACCCCTGGATTTATAAAACTACCTGATCAAAGCACTAGTATAACATGCAAATCCCACTGAATATACTATATAACTTGCTTCCAATCCCTCACATTCTTTTATCAAACGCATTCTACCACTCAGGCAATATTTAGGATTCCTACACACCTGCATTGTTACGACAGCACCGTTGATGTCCACCCTGTTTTGTGAACATATTTTCTTCCCCATGGAAATTACCTGTAATATGACAAGTGATACGAACAACTCCACGGAAGCCCAGCCTGAGAAAAGACAGTCATGTTCATTCCCATGACCTCATTCCCAAATCCTACTCAGAATTTGAGGTGACCACAAATAATTGTATTTCATGAAAGTTTTCAGGGTTTGGTCTAGAGTTTTATTCTGTATTGGAATGAAACAGACATCTCTGAATCGGGATGGGGAGGGGAAGCAGGACAGCAACTGCTTTCTACTTTAGTACATCTATGTGATCCTTTTTGCCATCCTTCATATGAACTCCTCCTTCAGCTTTTCTAGACACACTTTGCAACATCATACAGTGGTTTGGTATCACACTTGTCCCAGTTTCACACACTGCAAACTCGGTCCTGAAGAAGACAGATATGAGAAACTTGACAGTAAATACCAGCTTTGGTTCTGCCATAGTTCACACTAGGCCAGGATGTCCAGAAAGACTATTTTTTAGACAAACATTGACTATAATATTCAAAATGTCTCTTCCAAGTGTATTGCAGGCCAATTTTACTTTTAACACAAAGAGTATAATTATGGAATATATCTACAAACCCCTTTCAAGTGAACTAGCAAAGCAATACTCCAGCTCCCTTAATAAAAACTCTTTGAGCTGCAATGTTTGTAGTTTTCAAATATTAAAGCTACATTTTATGTGGTGCTTATCTAGCACAGTGACAGAATTCTAAAAGACGGTTTCCAATTCAATCCACAGCAGTCCCATCTACTGCTTATTGATGTCCCTAAGCTTGTGTAAAATCATATCGTATTTTTTTTTCCAGTCTGGGAATATTTCTCTGTTCTGGATTTTATTAAACCTAGTAATCTAAAAAGCTAAATTTGTCTTCTACAAGTCAGACTGTAGTCAAATACCAGAGATGAGCTTCATGAGATGAAATGCTGTTCTCCAGCCCTACCCCTTCTGCTCTCTTCAGAGGAACTTTTGCACCCTAAAAAGGGCAGGACGCAGCTACAAGTTCTTACCTTTCCTATATTGTTTTCTGGAATCAGTCATAGAATCATAGAATCGTTTAGGTGGGAAAAGACCTTTAAGATCATCAAGTCCAACCGCTAACCTAACACTACCATCCCACCAGTAAGCCATGTCCCTAAGCACCTCATCTAGCCATCTTTTAAATCTCTCCAGGGATGGGGACTCCACCACTTCCCTGGGCAGCCTGTTCCAGAGCCTGACAACCCTTTCTGTGAAGAAATTTTCCCTAATGTCTAACCTGAACCCGCCCTCATGCAACTTGAGGCCATTTCCCCTTGTCCTATCGCCCGTTACCAGGGAGAAGAGACCGACCCCCACCTGGCTACCCCCTCCTGTCAGGCAGTTGTAGAGGGCGATAAGGTCTCCCCTCAGCCTCCTCTGCTCCAGGCTGAACAACCCCAGTTCCCCCAGCCACTCCCCATCAGCCTTGTGCTCCAGACCCCTCACCAGCTTTGTTGCTCTCCTCTGGACATGCTCCGGCAACGCAACATCTCTCCTGTAGTGAGGGGCCCAACACTGAACACAGTATTCGAGGTGCGGCCTCAGCAGTGCCAAGTACAGGGGCACGACCACTTCCCTAGTCCTGCTGGCCACACTGTTCCTGATACATGCCAGGATGCTGTTGGCCTTCCTGGCCACCTGGGCACACTGCTGGCTCATATTCAGCCAGCTGTCAACCAGTACCCCCAGGTCTTTTTCCGCCAGGCAGCTTTCCAGCCTGTAGCATTACATGGGGTTGTTGTGACCAAAATGCAGGACCCAGTACTTGGCCTTGTTGAACCTCATACAGTTGGCCTCAGCCCATCAATCCAGCCCGCCCAGGTCCCTTTGCAGAACCCTCCTCCCCTCGAGCAGATCAACGCTCTCACCCAGTTTGGTGTCATCAGTCCTTTAAGTCCACCCAGCAACTTGTATGTGATGAAGTGGTACAGGAACATAAACATTTAGAAAAGCATTTGATGCACACTATTAATCAGTATGAAATGTTTCATGGTGCTAACCCAGCTATTTTGCAATATTGACCTATGTGCCTTTAGTGTAGAAGTAATCCAGAAATATCTATATGACTAATCACCTCAGTATAGTAGATTAAAACCAGTTATTAAGGGAGTTGCAGTTTCTGTCTCCAGAAGACAACTGCTTTGTATGTATGAAACAAAAGAAACATGTTTTTATTGTCCCTGGTTCTTTGCTTTTGAAACTCCCTATTTTGGCACTTCAAAAAACAAAACCAGAAGGCAAGATGAAGAAGATGACAGCAGGGGAAGACTCAGGGAGAAGGGAAAGGAAGACTATTCCTTCCCACAAGGGTTTGTTGTGGCCATGAAAGATTTATGCAGTAAAACAATTATAGACAGTAGTTTCCTTTCCCTATCTAATTAGAGTAAAATTACATTAAGAAATTGAATACATTTTTTATTCCATTCAATTGTGTAATAAGGGACACTAGTTTTCAACACACTGCAATAGCTAGAAGGCAAGACCGACTACATCAGGCTGCTTTCAGACATAACTCATATGGAGTAGCTTCAAAACAACACAGATTTTTTGCCCACAGCTGGTGGTACAACATGCTGCATGAAACCAGTTGCAAGTTACATAAAAAGGAAAATGCTTAAGTTTTTTCCCCCTGTTGAAATTACACATTTTTATGGCAGGCACTCAGCTTAAGTTGAGGCTAAATACATGACACTCTTTGTGGTGAATACTGACCCCTTGGAGGAGCTAAAGATAGGAAAAGTGAATATAAAATGACACGTACACAGAATATGTGATCTTGAAGCCAAAATTGCCGCTATCATAATAGCATCTGTGAAAGAAACCCCTGGGTTTACCTGTAAAAGGGTTCAGGAGAGACCTTATTTAGTCAGTGCAGGACTTCCCTGAGTTCTCAGACTTCAAGGTATTTTAAACATCAGATTTTGAACATGTGCAGTGATAAAGGCCTATGGACATAAGGTGAGAAGGGCCCCAAACTCATTATGAAGCACAATTAAAAGTAGTCTCATTTGATTGTTTATCTGTCAATACGATAGTATTTTTCTCGGTCAGAGGAAACAAAAAAATCATAGGAAGAGGGCACCTAAAAGGCTGTTTCCTGGCTGAACTTTTGGCCATTAAAGCACACGACATTGCAGGTGAAACACAAACCTGCTGAGGTTCATGAGAGATTACAGAAACCACTTCTGCTGCTTCATGAGTCCCTGGCACTAATAAACCATTGGCAAGGCATGTCAAGCAGCAGAAAGCCGTACGTACCAACCTCAGGAAAGAAGACCGAAATTCACTGTGAGAAGAATTTGATTCAGCACTCTTTAACCAAGGTTCCAAGGGGAATAAATCAAATCACCTACCACTATATGCTCATCCTCAAACAAATCTTAAGTAGAAACCTTTAAAAAGGGCTGGTCTGACTGTATGCATACCTCCCCTAGGCATGACGAACCTACTTATGTCTGCCACTTTCTTTTTTCTCCTGACGTTTTCACCATCTTTTTCTCCTTTTTGCTTCTCACAGGCTCTTCAAAGCATACTGCAAACTGAATAATATTATGGCTTTTAATAAAAAATTACTTAAGCTGGATTAAGTTTAATTTGCCATTCTCGGGTATTATATGTCATGATAAAATCCAAGGTTTGCTAAAAAACTCTTGCAATTTAACCCCAGCTGGCAACTCAGCCCCACACAGCCGCTCGCTCACTCCCCCCAGAGCGGGATGGGGGAGAGAAGTGGAAGAGTAAAAGTGAGAAAACTCCTGGGTTGAGATAAAAACAGTTTAATAGGGAAAGCAAAAACCATGCACGCAAGCAAAGCAAAACAAGGAATTCATTCACCACTTCCCATGGGTAGGCAGGGGCTCAGCCATCTCCAGGAAAACAGGGCTCCATCATGCGTAACGGTGACTTGGGAAGACAAACGCCATCACTCCAAGCATCCCCCCTTCTTCCTTCTTCCTCCGGATTTATATGCTGAGCATGATATCATACAGTATGGAACATCCCTTTGGTCATTTGGGGTCAGCTGTCCCGTCTGTCTCCCCTCCCAACTTCATAGAGTCATAGAATCATTTGGTTGGAAAAGACCTTTAAGATCATCAAGTCCAACCATACCTGACCACTGCTAAACCATGTCCCTAAGCACCTCGTCTACCTGTCTTTTAAATACTTCCAGGAATGGAGAGTCAACCACTCCCCTGGGTAGCCCATTCCAGTGCCTGTGGTCTGACTTCTGCTGCTTCTTTCAGTGAAGAAATTTTTATCTAAATATCTAAATTAAACCTCCCCTGGCTCAACTTGAGGTCATTTCCCCTTGTCCTATTGCCTATTACCAGGGAGAAGAGACCGACCCCCACCTCACTGCAGCACTCCTTTCAGACAGTTGTAGAGGGCAAGAAGGTCTCCCCTCAGCCTCCTCTTCTCCAGGCTGAACAACCCCAGTTCCCTCAGCTGCTCCCCATCAGCCTTGTGCTCCAGACCCCTCACCAGCTGCGTTGGTCTCCTCTGGACATGCTTCAGCACCTCAATGTCTTTCCCGTAGTGAGGGCCCCAAAACTGAACACAGTATTCAAGGTGCAGCCTCACCACTGGTGGGGTGGGGTGAGAAGCAGAAAAGGCCTTGTCTCTGTGTAAGCACTGCTCAGTAGTTAATGAAAGCATCCCTGTCTTATCAACACTGTTTCCAACACAAATCCAAAACATAGCCCCTTATTAGCTACTATGAGGAAAATTAACTCTACCCCAGCTAAATCCAGTAGAAAACAAAAAAAACCCTCAACAATCTGTCAAAGATACTGCCTCACAATGAAGTGTAAGAAGAACAGCAGTACTGGTAGAACAAAGTGGACATATCCTGTGTCCCACAGTAGCCAGAAGAGGAAAAAAGGACAATTCCCATCTGGTTTCCATAGCAGGGTGTGCTGACTCCTGCTCTAGGGTGTGCTGACTCCTGCTCTAGGAGCTGATCTCCCACTTTACTGTATGAGCAGAAAGGAGAGGGGAGGACGGTCACTACTGCAATCCCTTAACCAAAATCGGCACCACCTCAGACACCAACCTTTGGAAATGGGGCCTTCCTCCACCCCAGGTAACATGGGAATACCCAGAATAGAATAGAATAGAACAGAATAGAATAATTTTCAATTGACCAAAAGTTAAGGGATCATCTAGTCCAACTGCCTGACCACTTTAGGGCTGACCAAAAGTTACAGGATGTCATTAAGGGCATTGTCCAAACGCCCCTTAAACACCGACACACCTGGGGCATCGACCACCTCTCTAGGAAGCCTGTTCCAGTGTTTGACCACCCCTTTGGTAAAGAAATGTTTCCAAATGTCCAGTCTGAACCTCTTCTGGCACAGCTTTTAACCATTCTCATGCGTCCTGTTGCTGGATACAAGGGAGAAGAGATCAGCACCTACCTCTTTACTTTGGTGTTGTGTAACCCCCCAAGTGCTACCACCTGGCACATCTTATCTGCACAACATAGCTGCTCTACCTAGGTCTACACCTCTGTCATCTGTCCCTCTCCAGCAGCTAACTCAGATGAGCTGGAGGATAGAGCGCCTGAGTCATTGTAGACTAGGGAGGACTCCCTCTGCTCTGGCTCTTGCACCTGAGGATGTTCTTGGTTGATTTTACCAAGCTCAGAGACTTTCTGGACTATGGCTTGTGTGGGTAGGTGGACCCCATGCTGCATGCTCTATCCTCAGGATAGTCCATATTCTGCATCTCCCCACCATTTGCTTTAAGATGTGAAACTCCCCCTCCAGTCCTATTTCCTCTTGCCTCAAGCTTACCCCCATGAAAGAGTAACTCCTACCTGCCCCTTCATTTCTGCCCTCTTCATTTCTGGTAACGTTGGCCTTTTTCTGTGCTGTATTCTTTTCCCAATAATGTCTAGTATAAGAGAAGGGGTTTAGGGGTTTGTTGGGGTTTTTTTAGCACTACTAAGGTGATCTTACCTGGAACTATCATGAATCTAAGATCTCTGTCTTAGGTGCCCACCTTATTAAAAATGTTCAACCAGTCTGTACCACCACATGCACTGCTTTACAATCACTCATACTAAATTTCATCAGCTGTTTTGTCTCACGGTCTTTTAAGATCCTTTTGCAATTCATCATTCAGATTGCCTTTGCTACCTAAACTTGCAGTTTATCATCTCCTAATAAATCTAATTCTTGACTATTCATCCCAAGATCAAATTAGGCAATAGATGAACCCAATCTATTTTACTCCAAAAACTCAATCACCTACACTCAAAGTCAATACCAAGCTGTTACAGAGATTCTGCAAATCATTTCATGTGTCATAATATGAAAATTCACATAGAATATAAACTGTCTTGTTTATATTGTAATGTCAAATCTACTCGTATTATTCTCTATATAGATTTTTCTATATTAAGCATGACAATATTTTATCTCTCTATTTTAGATTTACACAAAGTTGCCTCCTTCAACAATTTTTGCCTCCAGTAACACACCCTAATGATGGAAAGATTAAAAAAATTACATATTTGTCTAATCAAAACCGTGTGTTATGGACTATTTAAACAGAATTCTGTTTTATTTCATGAGAACATGACAAATAAAATTTGAAATATATCACATATAGAATTTGTTGATTATGGGGTTTTTTGATAGAGAAAGAGAGGTGCAAGAATAGGTGGGGAAAAAGCATTTTCCAGAGGGTTTTTTGATTTTGCTGCTTAACACTGTCAAATGAGTATAAAAGCGTTCATTCTGTAAATGAGTATTCTGAATATAAACAGTACAAGAATTCTTTAGAATAATCCTCTGTTAGACCCTGCACTGCATTTCATTTTAAAAAGGGAACCTTCTAAAAAGAATGGAATTGTGAATGATTACTATGACCCTCTCACTACTATCACTCAGGCACTGCTACCAGAACTATAATATAATCCATTCCTCATTAAAAATGCTTTATACTCCTTTGCACAGTTTTGTCGTCTGAAGTTTAAAAGGATTTCTTTTTGAAGGTTAACTTAGAACAAGATCTCGTTATATCCATGAATTATAACTGCCCATCTATCAGTAACAGCACTGATGAGAATAAATTTGTTAAATCAGAGTAGTAACATAACAGGAGAAACTAAGTTCACTACACAAATACCCTGAGAACAGATATATACAGCTTTATATACAGTCTATTATATTAATCTCTAACACTGCTAGTAATGAATATACCAGTGTTATATTTAGAGATTATTATTGAAATTCTCCTTGCATTGAAGTCAGCAGAAGACTTCAAACTTAACCAAGCTCTGAGTCATGTTGAGATCCAACATTTATTGTATTTTTACCTTTTCCAGGTACATATTTATTTCATGCAGTTTAATGTGGAACGTTTAATGGTTCAACTTCTGTGAAGTTGAAATGTGGTGAGAACCTGCACACCCTTGCAAATGCCACAGTGACTGTCAACATCCTTCTTTCGTAATTGCTATGTCAACAATAAACATTTTTATTTTCAATTTGCTTTTAATCAAATACGGAAAAAAAAATAGAATGCAGAGTGAATGAGACTTCATTTGTAATCTCTGAAATATAATACTACATAACACTCATTATATGCATTACAAAATTTGTATATCCACATTCATATTCAAAATGAATTAGCCCCTACTTCAGAACTCTCATCTGGGATGTTGTAAAGAAAACTCCCTGATTTTCAGCAAAGCCTACTCAATTATGTTCGCCGACATTTTAGAAAGCATCAGTAAGAACTGACTTAGCCTTTTAAAACATCATATACTTGGCTGTGCGCTAATAAAAATCCTGAAAACATATTCATAACAAGTTTTCAAACTCTTAGTGCAAATTAGGAATGAAATATGACATATACATCTAACGTTAATCTCTTAGACACAACCACATGCAGTTGCTGATTACGTTTAATCAAATTACTTACAACAGCCAAGATATTCTGTGACTGACACATTACCTGAAAACAATTCAATCTAGTTTTGTGCTTCTTCAGTAGGCACTCTTCCAAACTTTGTCTCCATTTAAAAATGGTGAGAAGAGATGGCCACTTCAGCTGGCTTGACTCTTGGGTTTTTCCTTTCTGCCCATCCAAAGAACACCTTTTCTGGTAATGTGGGTGCAAAACCTCATGAGATGCTGCTTTGACACTAGGAACACTTCCTCTGTGATTCATCAAGGTTGAGTTATTTACCACTAGGTAGTTCATTTTTAACCCCAGTCTTCTGATAACTGTTTTCTCACGTCAAAAAAACACAAACAACTATAATATATATATAAAAAAAAATATGTTTCCCTTACACATCTATTTTCAAAACCTCAAGAAACAGTTTTTGTTTTCTGTATACAATATTATTCTGTACCCTAAAATATAAACCCATAAATTTTGCTATAATTTATGGTATTTGATGCTATTAATTGTGCAATCCCAAACTGAGTTTATGCCATGCACATGCCACAGAATTGCTTATATTTTTTATCTGACCTATCTTAGAGCCTCAGAGAGGATTCTAACCCATTATCAACAACTCTAATACAAGACAGGCTATGTGATAGCTGTTCTCTCTCACTTGTGTCCTGCACTGTTCCTCTTCTATTCTACTGTTACTGTTTTCTATTTTATAGTTGCCAAAAGCAGATCACAGCATCAGCGCACTCATGCAGCATGAAAAACAACTCCATTGACACATATTCAATGTAGCCAATAAAGACGTAGTAGCCTTATGAATAGCCTGTGAAAAAAAAAAAAAAAAAAAAAAAAAAAAAAAAAAAAAAGATTCCTGAATATACTTTGCAGAGCCACATAATTAAATGCCAGAGGGCTACGAATTCTGCTGGATGAGCTGAACTGGGTCTTTTTTTTTTTTTTTTTTTTAATCAGTTATGCAGGCCTGAGCCCATGCAAGGACATGCATATCTATCCGCATCAAAACAATAATACAAAAACAATGTCTAAAGCAGAAGCAATAGCTAGCAGAGCTGCAATTGTAAAAAAGCTGTCTGACCTTTCCCTTCCCCTCTGCACCCTCCTCAAACACACTGGAAATAGAAAGTTCTGCAAATTTTGCAGCCTCTGACTTAATTTTCTTGCAGTCAAGCTGACATTTGTCATCAGACAGAAGATGTTCTTGCTACTATCACACAGTTGTCTTCATTTCAGGTAACATTTGAGAAACAAGTATTCTACGAGAATTAGCAATAAATGAAAATCAATGGGCAGAAAAACTTTTGCTGCCCCCCACCATTCTTTTTTTGGAGGCATGACTTAGAAGATTCAGTGTCCAATCATCTATCTGCTAGCACTATTGAGCAATGAATTTGATAATTACTGGGACATTTCTGAGCAAAGCTGGACAACTCTCAAAGTTCCTGGCAATTTTCATGGAAATAGGAAACTTTAAAGCAAGAGACCATGTTATTGCTTCCAGTGAAGAAAAGGCTACAGCACTGTTACATTTTTAAACAGCAGATAATCCACTCAGAAGTAAGAAAACTGGGCGTAAAACTGCAATGACAGCATGCACTCAGTTCATTTAAGAATCAAATGAGTAGATAGAAGTATATCAGAAATTAAACTTTGCCATTGCTTGTATTAATTTTCTATTATTAGAAGTAGAGGAGTACAAAGGAAAAAATGAGCAGTACCATCAGGAAATATTAAAGGTACATGAATGAAGCACAAGGAGAGAGATGTTTCTGGATTTTGTAATGCAAGATGGGTTTGGGGTTTGGTTTGGTTTGGGAGTAGGGTGGAGGGGTGGGGAGGGTACACACCACATGTGGGACTGTCAGGTCTGACCACCATTTGCTCTAGAGCAACACCACTAACGTCCTCCCACCAAACTATTAGAAATGAAACTGAAAGCAAGCCAGAAAAATTCTACTTATCCCTCAAAGCAAAGCACCATTTTCGGCTGGAAGACATCCGTTGCATCTAGACAGATAAAAAGGAATCATGACTGCTGGGTAGCACGAACTGACTTTACCATTATTATCAGAAGGGAAGTAAAACAGTCCAAGGGAAAACTAATTTTGTTGCTCTGCTAATTTTTGTCAAGACTTGCACAGTACTGGGCTTGATTAAAGTGTTTTATTGTCATCGTTATTTTTAACACCTGTATAATTGATTTTTTCATTAAAAATCTCTGAAATAATTTTCTGCTGAGTTTCAGATACTGGGCTTGATTAAAGTGTTTTATTGTCATTGTTATTTTTAACACCTGTATAATTGATTTTTTTGTTAAAATCTCTGAAATAATTTTCTGCTGAGTTTCAGCGGCAAATTCACCTCAGTGGTATAATATTGTGTAATTGAGAAAATTCTACGATTTCTCCAGCTTTAGGATAAGAAACCATATTCTCACTCTTAAGCACCAAAGAAGGTCATGGATGACATCATCAGAGGATCAATTCAGTCAGAATCAGACTCGAAGGGGTTGCCTCCTATTTCGTTTTTCCTTTTCCAACAATATCAGCAAATGCAATGAAAAAAAAAAAAAAGGTCTTCTTATAAACTTTCTCTAGACATTTACACAACATTCAATGTGAAATTTTTGCAGGGCCGGTGGTTGGGGAAAACATAAGAAAAAATAAAATGGGGGGGTGGTACTTGCCATCAGGAAATCTCAGCTGGAAATACTTCAGCTGCAAACTGAGTTTTCAGTTGAACACTGCAAGAAAACTCTGAAGTGGTTACTTATGGTCCAGAAGGGAGACAAGAGGAAGACCAGAGGTCTTGAAAATGTAATGTATGGGGAAAAATTGATCTATTTAGTCTAGCGAGGGAAGGAGTCCTAGAGAGGCATACTATAAAGAAAAAGAGTGATATGTTATATATTTATTAGTACAAGAAGGCAAAGTGCTTAAACTTAGTAAACATTGTGAAAGGAACCTGTCATAACTACAAGGTGTGCTGGAGTAGATTGTCTGAGATCACCATAAAAACTGTTGAGTTTTCAGAGTGTGTTAGAAAGGGATCTATCAGGAACAGCTGATCTTGTCTTGAATCTGGGGGATGGGTAAAGTGACCTTTTCTGTTATTCCTATCTTATTTCCTTGAACTTCTATTTACTAGTGACTTATTTTCTTCAGGGAATATAGAAAATCAAGGATTTTTAGCCTCTAGTTTTAATGCTGAATAGCTCACAAAAGGTTTGAAGAACCTCCCTTAATATGGAAATGAAAAAACCCCCCTGCTATTAGTTATGTGGGATGAATCTTTCAAATTTTGCATATAAATTCACTGACGCCTACAAATGTAATACAAATAAGAAAATACACCACTAACCCCCCAGAGATCAGAACATTTTTTCTTTAAAAAAATTTCAAATATGTATTCTCTTAAAAAAAATACCAACTAAAATCTTGCCTCCCCACTCCTCCAATGAGAGATTTAACAATACAGACTTAAGACAGTTTATAAAAGCAATGCAGATACTACAATCGCTCTCATTTTCCAAAATAGATGTCACTATTTAAATTCCTAATTGACCGGGAAGCCAGAAAGACACTGATGTTCAATATGCCTAACTCACAATAGGAATTTGAAAACAGTCAAATTACTGTGATTTTTTTTTTTTTTTTTTTTTTAGAAAGCTTGCAGTATCGTGTCTCTTCCCTGGCAATACTTGAAACAATATGTATATACACCACAGAGGCTGCAAAAATCACACTTAAAGAAACAGGACCTTTCAACACAACCACAGCTCTTAGGTGCACTGGGAGATACTGGCAAAATACATGAGAGCACTTCCCAAAATCTAGGTTGTGGTGCACCACACTACAAACACTGAAGATAAGTAAGACTGTACATCAGAGTGTTACAGCACGTTAAGAACATGAAATAAAAGATCTGGGGTGGAATTCAGCTGGCTATGTATGAGTCTAGTAACATTTTAGATGCCCCAGGGTATCCTGCCGAGCCTAGAGCTGTCACTCCAGAAAAGGTCAGCTTTCTAAAGGTCCTGTGTCATTTCTGCCACTTCATGTCTCAGATTCTCTAAGGTACCTAAAATGCATGAGGGACTGGTGCCTAGACACCTAAATGGTGCCAATTATGTCCTGAGAGCCCTCAAGCAGTTTATGTCTGCTTCTGTATTACAGCGGCATAATTGTGTTAAACTCCTTCATTTGCCCAGAAGCCTTTGCAATGAGCAAGAAACACTGACATATTCCTTAGTGAGCTTCTGAGTCCCTGTTAAAGCAGAATGTGCTAAAATATTAGTAACAGAAATCATTTTTATGCAGGTTAACGTCACCAGAAATTGCAAATGCCTAGTGAAATGAAAATAAGCAAAGAAAAGAAAAGAAAAAAAAGGGGAGCGGGACACGGGATGATAGATAAAAGAGAAACTCCTCTTGAGTCTAATGAGCAAAGTAATAAATTCACCTTCCAACACTAACTGGAAACCAGTTCCTACCAGTTTTTCAAGAAAGGCTGAAGATCAAAAAAATGTAAATAAAATCCAGCTAGGGTAAGTATGCTGATGTCTGCCTTAATTTAGAAGAAAAGTAATCAATAAAAAGAAAGCAGGGACAGAAAAAAATAGAGAGAGGCATAAAGTGAAAAATGCCACTGGGGAGCTGAATAAAAAGGGATCTTCTCTGCACCATTCTGGGGAAATCTTAATATAGTGATGATAGTACGTAAATCATTAAAAATCAGGTAAATGTGAAATGAAAATAAATAAACAATAAATAAATTCATCGCCTTTAACCAGAGTAATTCTCTTAGCTGAAATGCTGGAGACTGGGATAATGCTATCACACGTGTGTTCTCAGTTCTGGTACAACTCCCACCTGCCTGTTGGGACACTGCACGAGATGGACCCCTTGGGCAGACCCAGCATAGCTTTCTTCTAATTAATTAGAATACAAATAATAAATTCCGGGTGCAACCAACAT
>NW_009258388.1:857256-894796 GCF_000687185.1 Egretta garzetta
TTGGTTAATGGAAAGGAAAAAAAAAAAAAAAAAAGAGCCAACAGATCAATTAATCTGCTGATTAAATCACTTCTTAATTTTGGGCCACAATACATGGATACAGTTACACCTAGCAGAAACAAATATACTGCTACACATTAGCAGGTTCCTCCAACGTTAAAGAGTACAGGATGAATAATTCTTTATATCTGTTAATAATTTCAATGAAGAATTGGATCTACCAAGTTATAAATTGTGCCATGGATGCTATAAACCAGAGTTTACCCCATAGATGCTTTTTAAACCACCCAATAGTAAGTATTCAAAGAGTACAAAGAACCACATAAAATAAGTGGTCTTGCTCAACTGTTATTTTAAAGAAAGCTATCTGAGCAACCTAAAATTAAGACTGTGCTTTTTATAATAGCTACATTTTTCATACTTCAGTTATGGAAAACATTTTTGCTCTTTTTATTTCCTCCTTCCCCAAAGTATATGCACTGTAAACTGCTTGCTGGCTGGTACACATACCAATTTTTGTTTCACATCAGAATTTATGTATCACCATGGTAATGAAATGAAAATGCTCAGTAGATATGGCACTGTGAAGGCTACTCAAACCTTGAGTCATCCTTATAATTCTCTGGAAAGCAGACAGAAATTATTCCCTTATTATCAGTAGCCAAATAGGGGTTTCATGACCCCCTGAATAATTTGCTAGAATCTAAATGAAGACCTTGATAGAGAATTTAGGGTTTCAGCTGCGTAACTTTTATCTCCAGAACACAACTGATGGCCTCATCCCCAACAGATTTTAGTTACATTATTATTTCAAGAGCATTATATTAGTTTTTAGAAATTTTTATAGTGCTCATCACTGTCATAATTAAGCATCTGTATTACAATATAGCTTAAATAATTTATCTATATTCAATTCACAAATTATTCACAGTCTAAGTGTTTTTATTCTTGACAACCCTTTTGTTTGTAATGGTTGAAAATGTTTAAAAAGGTACTAAAGCAGCCATTTTTATCCTTTGGAATAATTTCCCACAACTCTTTTCATTGGAGTCAGCATAAGCAGCTGTGAAATATAATCAACACCATTTTGATAACTGACATTTTTGTGCTTTGTGAAATCAGAATATTAACACATTGCTTTTCGTGTCAAATCACGCTTCAAAAGTTCCTTTGATTTACTTAGTAACATCAGTCTCTTAACAAAACAATCTTACACAGAAATTCTAATTTGAACTGAAATGCCAACTCCAAGTATTTCAGTCTGACGTCTTCTGCCTTACTTCCTTCATCTGTTTACAAGAGATTGTGGTTAAAATGGTAACGTTATTAAAATTGCAAGCTTTTTGCTAATTTTCTGCATTGAGCTACCCGTGTGCAGATAGTCATATTTCCGTAAATGATCCGAGGGCTGGAGCACCTCTCCGCTGAGGACAGGCTGAGAGAGTTGGGGTTGTTCAGCCTGGAGAAGAGAAGGCTGCGGGGAGACCTGATTGCGGCCTTTCAGTACCTAAAGGGGGCCTATAGGAAAGATGGGGAAAATCTTTTTAGTAGGGCCAGCTGTGACAGGACAAGGGGTAATGGTTTTAAACTGAAGCAGGGTAGGTTTAGACTGGATATAAGGAAGAAATTCTTCACAATGAGGGTGGTGAAACACTGGAATGGGTTGGACGGGGCTCTGAGCAACCTGATCTAGTTCGCGGTGTCCCTGCTCACTGCAGGGGGGTTGGACTAGATGACCTCTAGGGGTCCCTTCCAACCCAAAACATTCTATAACTCTATGATATACATATGGATTTTAGGATGATCACATGGATAAATCCAGATCAGAAAAGTAAGAACTGGAGAGGAATGCCAGAGTTTCTCTATTTCCCACATCTGCAAGAGTAGAAGTAAAATGGAAAGTGCGGGAGGTCTGCAGATAACACAGCTGCTTTACAAAACTGAGATCGAGTTAATTATCACAACAGGAATCTTCAAACCAGGGTGTTTCACAGAAAAGTACAGATTATAATCACAAACTGTCTTCTGATTTCAAGTTATTCCTAGACATGCAGAATGAGTAAAAAAAAAAAATTCTGTAATCAAACATGCTCACTCTAAAATGCCTATAAACTTGTGTAAGTAGATTTCATAATGACGTTTCATTCAAAAATTTTAGCTTGAAACAGGGTCTCTCAGAAAAGAATAAAGGGGAAAGTCTAGGGAAGGAAGTAATAATTTCTTTTCTTTACCTGTATTTCCATTATAGAATGGAAATATTATATCATAGCAGGCTCTCTGCAGCCTCAGGACTTTGAGACAGAAATATTTGAAAACTACCTTCTACTTCCACAAAAATTGTAATTCAGAGTATTTTTTTTTTTATTTTTTTTTTTTTTTTTTTTGCAGTAGCACCTGGCTGCCTGGCAGAATTTAGCTGCAATTGCGATACAGGAACATTTTGGGACACATCTTTCCTCTAGGATAAACATTTAAAATGCCAGTGTCAGGCAGGTACCAGGAGCTGTAACCCTACTGCTGAAGGGGAAAGCAGTCATGAGAGTTCCCTGGTAAATAAACACCAGCACATATGAGAGGAGGTTGTGAATTACTGAATGAGGACCATACAGCCATCTCACAAGGAATGAGCCTTCATAACAGTTTGTCCTTTACTTTTTTATGAGGATTGCAGATGAAAATCTTATTAGTATGATAGCCAGAGTTGTAGAGACATTTATACAATGGAGCAGCTGCATTTTTATTCAGAACTTCATTTAGATCTCTCTGGATAGAGAGGAGCTTCAACTTTTATTTTCTTAAGTTGAAAAATATGTGCATATGTGTTTGGTTTTCTGTTAGCTTTTGCCCCAACAGCTCTGTTCCTTTTCAGCTTGATTATAAAAAAATATCAAAGAATTTCTTCAAGCTTTGAATTTCTGCACATCTCTTGGATCATGAATTGTTTTGCCACTGAAGAACGGTAAGGGTTTAATTCAAAATTTGTTCTAGTAAGCTCCGAAAGTCCGGAGGGATGCTCTCAACCTTGCATGTAGGGCATGAGTTAAGCAATTTAGATGAGTGTCGGCAGGTATGGCACATCTACAGCTCTCCACATCAACTTCATATCATCACCATGTCAATAAAGCCAAATCACCACTCTACATGGAGGCATGAACGGGGTAGAAAGTTCACTAGGGAAGCAGTAAAGCCTGTAATGGCAAGAGGTAAAAATGTTAAAAAATTGTGCTATTTATGGTTAAAAACCAAGAATAATAAAACCAGATTCTCAGTGCCAACTATTACAAAATGTTAATACTGAAGTCTGATGAGTTACTTTACAGCATTTACTCAAGGACAATTTATCTTTTAACCACAGCTGAGATTTTTCCCAAATTGATGGATTTTATGCATTTCACTGTTTCACAAAAGTTTTTCCATTAACCATGAATATAAAATGCAAACAGCCCTTCACACGTCTGAATCCTCTCCCTTTTATTCTCATTTGATGCTTCAGGGAGAATACAAGCCCAAACCAAACCTGGAGACAGTGCACTAAAACAATTCCTACCAGCAAGAGAGTATACAGTAAAAATACCCACACACATATCAAAAAAGAGAAATAAAGAAAAATGTGAGAGAATTTGCAAAAGCAGGTCAGTGGCAGAGTGTGGGAACAGTGTTTCAGTCTCTTGGCTTTCACTGCAACTCTCCATTAGGGACCAAGGTGACCTTGCAAAGCCAGAATTAAGGCTTTCAATTATAACAGTCTTGCATGAACTGATGAATATATTCAATTATACAGCAAGAAATATACCAAGAGGCACAAGCGTGGCTTTTTTCCTCATCTGGGAAACATTCAGCTTTCAGATCAGCATGATTTCTTGTTTTCTAAGGATATACCAGTGTAGATCTAAGGGTAAAATTTGGCCTTTGCCATCTATACCAGTTGATCGACCAGCCCTAGTGCAGCTGCCCTTGTCCTCCTGGTGCTCAGAAGTGGAAAATGTCTTGGTATACAGCGGGATGTTTTCTGCATGTTTGAAAGATGAACAAAGCCTTCTTTCATGGTCTTTTAAGGTCTTGTTCCTTTAAGGTCTGTAACCACATAACCGCATCTTCCTTCTTTGAAAAAGCAGGAAAATTCACTCCACTTGCGATGAGATCAGCAACAAGCAAGGCGACAAATAATTGCAAGAATAATTGTACATTCCCTGTTGCTCAGTATCAATTTGAGGCCATATCGGTGTTCAGTTTAGTGGGATTGGTACTGACTGACCATATTAGAAAATAACAACATTTTAAATGTCATCTCTGATATCAACACTACATAACTATTGAATGTTAAAAGGATAATTCATTAACTTGTGGGATGGGAAATTCAAAGCTGAAAGACTAATAAAAATCTAGCTAAATCATAGTCAGAGAAATGACGGGCTTTTTCGCAACATTTACGTAACGAAATGCTCTTATGCCAGAATGGGCTGTTCTTACAGCTTGTCCTGCAGCACCTACAGGCAGGTCATCCATGCTGGTGCAATTGGTGCTCCTGCTAGTAGATAGCAGAGGGATTAACTAATACAAAATATCTTTTTCTTTTTTTTTTTTGTAATAATTTAAGATTAACCAAACTAAGAGAAACCTGGTAACTCTAGAAAGAGTTTTGAATAAAAACTCTAGGTTTGTATGTACATGCATTTTGCTTTTATGAAACATTGTCTTTATGGATGTGCATTCGAGTGTGAAATGTAAATGAGCAGAATTTCAGAGATAGGTGTATCTATACGTAGAGGTCATTTTAAATAAAACAGAATGGGAATGCTTATCCTGTTAAGCATTCTCTGTGAGCTCAGCACTAAATTACCCTAAGGACTGCAAGCATCAGCATTATTGAAATGTTCTATAAGGTTTTCTCTGTCAGTGTAGGAAGTTTAAGAAACAAAGTAATGTTAATTTTCTGAAGTTTTCCAAAGATTTCATATCCTTAAAGGTGGACAAATAGAAAATATCAGCAACTAAACGTTCCCTCTTAGGCACAACAAAAATAAAAAAAGGGAGATATTTTTTCACAGATTTGGGCTCTATCCACATAATAAAAAACTCACCTCCGCAAATGACATCAGCTACACAGAGAAACCAAGGAGAAACATAGCTAACAAGCAACACTGAATAATTCAAGACATCTTTCATACATCACAGCAAGGTTCACAGAACAGCAAGGGTAACGCCTCAATTACTGATACGCTTTCCCCTTCAGGGAGCAGTGAAAGTTAACTTTCTCCATTAGTGTAGTAGAATATCACTTTAATAAATTTATTTTCGTAGCACTTAATACAAGTCCTTAGATACAAACAAGGATAGAGTAAAAAGGCTAGGTGGGGAAATAGGCTCTTAGCTCAAACAGACATCTGTAGCAAGGCAGCCTTCAGATGGAGGTGAGCTGTCTTCACAAGGTTATTAGGAAATCACCCATGACTCCTCCCAGTTATCTAGAGACAGTGAATACTGTCAGAATTACAACACAAATCTCAAATTATGACATTTCTCTCTCTGGACACAGGTTATTTACTGCAAAGGCAAGTAGGTAAGGCATTATAGAAAGTAATGTTTCTGAGCATAAAGGATTTGGGAGGGTTCAATAGAGTGGGAATGAAGAAAGTATTTTCTGCTTACCAGTTTTTGCCACATATCAACTCTAACACACACAAGCACTAAACCATTACAAAGTCCATCCGCCTTTTCCTTTCCAGCACTTAAAAGACAAATTAAGTTAGAAACCAAGGACCGTACTCACAAATTTTAGAACAGCATCCTCTCTTCTGAATCACATTCTGAAAGGAATGTGAAAATAAGGAAAGGCTAAAATGCAGCTATATTACAATGAAACTTCATTGGTAACTTGAAATTATCTAGTACTCAAACCAGATTTTATAAGACAGGGGTTTGCAAATGTGGCAATGACCTTCCTCTATGCCAGGCCAGGAAGGAGTCTTATATATCATATACAGTCCTGCACTATGTCATTAGGACACAAAATTTCCAGTAGCAATCAAGTTTTCCCTGCAGGCTCCACGGTTGGGGCAAAAAAATCTGGCAACAGGCCAGTAGAGACTACCAAAATACCAGTCAGCAAGTTGACATTTCATTACCACATATTCATTACCCTAATTATAAGAATAATCTGGAAAATACAGGTTGTCAGTTGACGGAATCTATTTTGAACCATGCAAAATTAAGCTGTTTGTTTAGGTGCCATAATGCAAGTACTTTACAAAAACCTTCTCTATGCTAATTTTTCTAACAGTGGGAAGAAAAAGAACAAAAGAATGTAAATGAAAACAATCCATAGATTAACAAATATTCCGATGTATTCAGTTACTGTTTTAATAGGTTTTGCTTTCAGCTTTTATGTCTTCCATACAGCTATAGTACGGATGGATTTAGTGATATAATTTCATATGCTACCTCCCCTTATTATAGTCTGAATAATTCAGTATGTTTATACTTTAGGGAAAAAAAAAACAGTAAAAATTATGTATCTTCTTATTTAGCATTCATCCTCCTTTTTCAATTTCCATATTTATTCCATTACCACAGATAAAAAGTTTGCTTTGTTGTTAACAAAGTCCAGCCTTATGCTAAAAGTTTAATCTCTATTCTCCATGCCCACATAATTCTCAGGAAAGCCTTTGTGGTCTTAAAGTCAGCAGTGTGTACTTTGAACTATCTTGTCAGCTATTAGCAATACAGAGATCTTGAAATAAGGAACTGGCTGCAGTGGGACTAATTCACAACTGAGAGTAGAATTAAGGATTTTCCCTTATAATACAGCTGTCTGTACAAGTGAGCATTTAAGAATTCAGGATCCAATATTGACTTAAACTCTGTATGCATTAAAGCATTACTTTAAATTAATGATCACATGATATTTCTTAAATTTATACATGTTTTAAATGAACTAATTCAAATTTACAGTGTTTTGAACTACTTTGTATCAGATACCTTATGGAAGTCATCTATATGAGAAGTACTCTGTGATTATGGAACACATACTACTTGATCTTTTTAACAAAGATTAATGAGAAAAGCAGTATGGGTAGGTATATCAGACAAAACAGTCATTGTTAGAATAGCACCTAACAAGAAATAGGTTTCAGCTCACCAATGAACCACTTGGTAGAACGAATTGGACAGACAACCAAAAGTTTCAACGCAAAAGTCAGAAGTGGCTTTATTAACGTAAGATAAATGCAATTCCTCACATGTTGGATTTTTTTTTTTCAAATTAATTGCTAAAAGATATCATTTTATAGAAACAGAAACATATCTGAAGAATCTCCTGGAAAATCACATTTAAATACAGAAGAACAAGGATAAGTCTGAAGAGTATAGGACTGTTGTTTCCAGACCTCAAAAGCTAAACATGATCATAAATGGATATAGAACTGTTTTAGTAGACATTTCAGGAGTTTATAGAAAGAAAAGGGAATTCCAGATCACTAAATTTACTTTTAAAAAAATAAATCGCTAGATAGTAACAGTGATAAATATTTAGAAAAAACCATCCTCACTGTAACAAATTCTAGTGTTTCCACTGTTGTTTATTCTGCCATTTATACTGAGCTTACAAGATAAACCACTGACAACCTGAACACTATATATTAGCTTTTTTGAGACAGGAGAGCATAAGTTCTTTATTTATTTATTTTTAAAATCATAATGACAATAAATCCTAATTTTAAGAGTGCATTTGTGCTGCTCAGGAAGTCTTCCAGATCATATAAGCATAACCTACCTTTTCACTGGACCATTTAATGATGTTACTTTTAGTAAAGCTCAGCTTCTTTGCTCTAATTAGCTCTTGAAAAGCTTCTGCAGAAGTACAAACACTTTATTATCGAGTACCGAGTACGCATCATCTTTTGTCACCTCAGTCACATGCTGATGCCATTTCCAAACAAGGAGAAAGGAATGAAGATGCAATCAAGGAGATGGGGAATGAGAGGCTCTTGGCATGTGATCAGGTTTTATATAAAAGTATGGACAGGAACATATTTTTGTTGATAACCTGTAATATATATTGTTTACAATGTACTGAAATAGCTATTATAACTTATCCTTAGCGACTATGTAATGCCATATACTTTTTTTTTCTTCTTAAATTAAAGAAAAAACATGAAGAAAAAACTGTTTAGAGTAAAAGAAGTGGGGAAAGAAACCCTGTTGATGTACTGTTTTTCTTATGCAAGTAAGTTAAAAAACAGCAGTCTCTGACATAAAAGTAGACTGTTACATAGGCATCCTAGAATTTGTATTCCTATTTTACGTTCTCCCAGGACAAAAAAAATGCTGATTCCAAAACCTTTGACAAAAGTGGAGTATAGGAATTAATATTAATCACTAGTTTTGGTATTAGCAAGCCTGCTGTTTGTGCTGGCTTTTGTGATATGCATATAAGGTCTCCAAGGAACGGCAGTATATTATCTACACAGGAAAAGAGTCTTAAAGAGGCATGTGTCTGCCTACAAATGATTAAGGTATATCACACGTGTGAATGAGCAGCTAAATTCTGACAGATACAATTACAATCAATAGTTCAGTCATATATAACTGTCTAAGATGTGGAATAAATTTTGCATTAAACACAGACATCTAGCTCACTGCTAATTATTCCTGAACTGCTGAAGGAACACTGAATGCAGTGACTGCAGTTTATGACCTTACTCAATCTGAAATTCAAAATATATATATCTTTTTCTGTATTTATCTACTGTGGATACTATAGGAAATGCAGCAGCATATTCAAGATGTCCATATGTACTTTTTACCACTGCTAACACATTTTCCATTGGCACTTGGACTTTCTGCCAACCAGTTGCTGGGTTTTTCCTTGCCTAATTTTAGGAAAAGGCAGTGAGAAAACTACTGACATAAGGTTTGTTCCCCAGGAAATCCAGAGTTTGCAAGATTGTTCCCATTATTCACCACAAAGATCTATTACCAGACGGATGCTAGGACCAGTCATACAGGCACTTAAAGGTACTGCGTGATTTTATAGAAGGCCTCAGAAAGGAAACCTTCGGGAAAGGTGGAAGTTTGCTCATTATGCCGAATGCATTCCCTATAGCAGTCTAATCTTTGCGAGGGAGGAAGAGAAAAGAAGTGAAAGAGGCGTAGATGTGGACAGTAGGACCTGGACAGATTTCAGTGAATTTTAATTGCCTGTGTTGGAAGCCTAGTCAACTTTGCCTCCCCATATGGTGATTAAAGCATTTCCAGGGAGCAATTCAGCATATGTAAATATGAATCACACCTGAATGTAAACTCCTCTACTGACTGGGACAACGACTGTGCTCTTATCTTAATGTTGAGAGAGGTGAACCCAGGCCTAAGAATATGTTTCTGGCTATGGCTAAAAATTAAACTACGAAGACCTTACCAAACCAGTGTGCATGCATGCATCATTTTTCTCCTGTGACCATAGAATAATGAAACCTAACTAGTTAAATAAAGTGTGACTATTTACGACTCAAAGGTGGTTTTACCTTAATGGATATTGCATTTGTAGTCACTCAGAGCTGCAGGCATAGAGCCATCCAACAAATCAGGAGGACCCACAGTGCAAAAAATGTGCACAAAAAGACGACTTCCAGCTGTGGAGAGCTGGCAGCCTAGATGGCAACTCCGAAGTGAAAGAGGAAATGGAAAGGAGAACCTGGAGAGGAGGGTGGAACAAAACAAAGATGTCCTCATTCACCAATTGCCTCTCCAGTGTACGTCAAGTTTACAAATACAAATTTTGAGCTGCTTGTGTTCTGTGACAAAATTACATGGACAGAGAAATGTGTCTTTCAAATTTTTTATTATACAGATTATGTAGGGATGCCTATGTATGGAATAATTTAGTGTGACTAATATTGTTAATATCCTTACTGCCTTTCTCTCACTCTGTGCAAACAACAGGTTAAGTCTTTTAACATGCACTGGGATTTGTCCGTTCATATCTACAAGCACATATGCATTGCATGTTGACAACTATTTCCCAGATTAAATTCACTGAAGTCTGTTTGTTAAACTCAGTAAGTATGGTAAGGCTCATACTAAGTGGATTTTTTGTTAATGAGATCTTCACAGTGAAATTGAATTTAACAAGAAACTTGAATAAAAAAAGGACCTGAATGAGATTTGAATACTTTTCTATAAATAGTCTTATTAAATGTGAGTTTTCTTGTTAGCAATCGACATTATATTTGCCTAATAAATAATAATACTGTATCAAATGACTTTAGATGTGGATTTTTTTATTAAGATTTATTCTGAGTCCCATGTATTTCTATTCTTGTTATCTAAGATATGGAAAAATTTATATTTCACACATTTTGTTTTTTTTTTTTAAAGAAAAGTCTTAAACATTTATGTGAAATTTTGATAATTCAAGATAGAAGACATCCTAAATTACTGACTGATTGCCTATTACCTGCTCTGCAAAGAGAAATTTTAAATGGTGACAGTATGAATAAAATGATGAGTGATGAATGATCCATGCAATGGATTTATTTTTATCTCTGTACGGTAATTTATGAAAAATATGCCTGCACATTAAAGAGAGTCATCTAATGAAAACTATCTTAACATACTTGAAGTATTGTAGTATCAACTAAACAAACTTAGGTTTTGCTCACAACTTAATTGTATGAGAATATTACTCTATATACTTATGATTTGATACTGCTGATAATGTTCCTTTTATTAGCAATTACAGAAAACAGCTTGATGCCAAGTCTTCCATATTGAATCTTGATTAATCACAATAACACAGCAGTATTCATCTAACCATATTTTTAGTGTGTTTCAAGACTATATGAAGATCATCCTGTTACCTGCAAAACTGAAATCCCTGCTATATGTAATATGAAGCATGGTTTTAAGAATAAAAAAAAGGATTTAGGTAGACTGGCAAGACAAAAAGCAGAGGAATCTTGGGACAGCCTCAGTAAATCTCTATGGTAATTCAGTGAAAAATTACCATGCACCATGGTGGAAGACACATAACTCTCAGAAAGAGGAAGATGCATGAACATTCATAGGTTCACACAGCACTACTAGAAAAAGATTCTCCAAACAGTGTTTATAACGCAGGTTGTCACCATACAAGAACTCAAACAAAAAAAGATGTAACCACTCATTCCAATTCCTTTTCACATCAGAGTACATTTCTAAGTCTGACTTAGCCCAACCTGCTCCAATAGGGATTAAATCTTTTGGCTTTTACTTTTTGTAATGCAAAATATCTTGTAAAATATATTAAAAGATCTGTCTTACTGAAAAGTCAATACTTCAGTGTTTCAGGATAATACCCTAAAAAGCAGGCACTCAAGATTTTTACTCCATTTTCAAGCTACCAGCTAAGGTTATGAAAAGAATTTTACAATGTTATCACCCCAGTCCCATAAAATCAGAATTGGGTGACTGGGTAGGATGATCAAACTATTATTGCTGAGCTCTTCTGTCTGGTATCCAGTGACAGGACGCATGGGAATGGCTCAAAACTGTGCCAGGGGAGGTTTAGACTGGACATTTCTTTCCCAAGGGGGTGGTCAAACACTGGAGCAGGCTTCCTAGAGAGGTGGTCGATGCCCCAAGCCTGTCAGTGTTTCAGAGGCATTTGGACAATGCCCTTACAACGTGCTGTAACTTTTGGTCAGCCCTGAAGTGGTCAGGCAGTTGGACTCAATGACCCTTGTAATTCCTTCCAACTGAAAATATTCTGTTGTATCCTATCCTATTATTGAATGGTGCTAAATTTTTCTATAAGAAAATATCAATAGGCAGTCATCATCCTATATGTTCTGGGTAACATTTCAGAAACGTGGTTTATCAGTGCTGGAAAACAACTAAAATGTGATGAAGTTCCTCAGACTTTTTTTTTTTTTTTTTTTGGACATGGACAGGCCTAAATATTACCCAACTGTCAAAGTTTTCCTTTAGAAATAACTTTCTTATGTTGCACATGGAAGAGGAAGTCTTGCCAGCAAACAGGTGCTGTTGGATCCTGGGAGTCTCAAGCTAGCAGCATACTAGATTTGCTCAGACTGATTTGTCCTCATCAAGTGACTCCACTTGCGGACTTGTGTAAGCGTACACTGTTTAGCTACTTACTTGCATGGCACCCTGCTACTCAATACAGCTGGCTCCAGAGTAGTCCAATCTGTCAAAATGCATTTTTTCAAAGATGTGGTTTTGTTCCAAGACAAAATGAAACACAAGTTTTGTGAACTGCAGAGAGATTCTCACAACAACAACAACATGATGTCACTTGACGATGTTTCTAACAACAGACCAGTAGCCTGAATAAATTATTTTTGAAATATTAAAGAAAAAATCGATTAAAAAAACCCCCAAAAATATTACCAGGAGGTATTTCCTAATGGAAAAGTGGTTTGCTGAAGGTACTTGCAAATCAGAATATGGAACTAGCTGAAACACATGGCAATATACAGTCATTATAACTTTGCTTACGAAGGACTTCCCTAATCCGGTAAATAATCATGTTGAAAGTATAGCTGCTTTTTTAATCACAGTCTCTAGTGACAAATAAGCTCTAAAATTACCAGCCATCAAAGATCTTTCCCAAAGCTAGTACCTCATGTGACTAAGGAAAGTCAGCATCTATTGCC
The DNA here is from genome assembly GCF_000687185.1 of Egretta garzetta. Lineage (NCBI taxonomy): Eukaryota > Metazoa > Chordata > Aves > Pelecaniformes > Ardeidae > Egretta > Egretta garzetta. The sequence continues at coordinate 869,910 of NW_009258388.1, forward strand.
AGAAGTACTCCTGGGCATATCTTTGCAATGGTCTGTTTTGCCCTTTAATAGCCCAGCCTAAATGAATAGCTACCCATCAGTGTTTTAGCAAAGTGTGTGCAACTTTTGGCACAGTCTCAGCAAAAGGCTCATATTCTGGATTCATAATAAGATCACTTTGCCTCTCTACCACACTTGTTCCATTAAATGATGAACAAAACTAGCCCACAGCACTTAAATCTACTCAGAAAATCAAGGGGAAAGAGAAACAATCAAGGAAGCCATGTAACTATTGCAAATAATGTTTCACTCACTGGGGATTCTGATTCTGTCATGTATGATGAAGTACTATTTAATCGTGTAATTTTGTTATCTGTAACTCATGAAAATTACTTATCATTACTTATAATTTTACTAAAGTATATATTTTTCTCCTTAGGGTTACAAGATTTTCTTCAGATATATTTTAAATATTTGGGAAAACAAGTATTCATGAGTAATGAAAAAGATATAACTAATGCCATAATCTGAAAAAAAAGAAGAAACCATTTTAAGACAAGAATTGACAGGCTTTTTATTTGAAATGACATATGGCAGCTCCCCAAACCGTCATCCTCCTGTGCATTCTCAGCATCTCACTTTCCTCACTGACACCTCCAAGGTGGCTGTACACAGGTTTGGTGTTCCGACCCCTGTATTTTGCTGATCTTACTTTTGATAGGTTACTAACAACCTCCTACCTTACAAATATAAGGGCATTTAGACAGTATCTTTATTTTCAGAAATGTTTTCAGGCATTTCTATCCTACCTTACAGATTTCCAGTTTCCCGTAGTGACTGCCTGCCTTTGCCACTTCTGTGGTTTGTTCATGCTCCAACTTTCTTGCTCTTTCTCCCTCTTTTCTGTGTAATCTCCCCTGGTTATATTTTGCCCTTTCCTGTTCTTTCAGTTGGCATCTATAGTGAATTTTTTGTATCATCTTCTTAGGTCCCAATCTATTTAATTGCATTTAGCTGGCATGATTCCAAAACTGAACTGTTCCTAACGCCTGTCTTTTACTTTACTTATTTTAATTCAGCTCTCACAGGAGCCAGAAATATTATCTGTAAAGAAAGCATTTCACCACCAACCCACTTTGCACTGTCTCGACACACTTCTTCCCAAAGAGGGGAGACTATCTGGCCAATTGGCAGTCATACTTCACATCCCTGAATATAATGCCCTCTCATACTGAGCAAGGAAAATTTTAAAAACAAACTCCACATCTAAATAAGCAATCAAGTGAGTTTGTTTCTATGTTATTTTCTCTCTTTTGTCAGCTTCTCATGCAATTCCAGCTCTTCATCATCTTTAATACACAAGGGGTTTAGAAAAAAACAATTCTGTCAGCGAGTGGATTTTCTCACCCTGATTACTGGTAACACCTCATCTTCCTTCACATCACCCATTCCAACTCTTCAGACTCAGCAGCCTGTTGGAAACTGGTGCCTACGTTACGAAGCCAAAAGTCATCCAATTCAGCCTGTTACATGAAATAACGTCTTCAAGTTTGAGACAAGTAAAACAACTGTAATAAGCGGTCTCTAAAATTCCTGGTAAAGTCTGAATCTGACCCCAGAAATTGGGCCAATTGATTGAAAAAGATTATCAAATCTGTGTTTTTGAGGTGGGTAGGTGTTTTAATCAGGGCCAATGAACTGTCAGAAAGCAGAGTTTTGAATGGGTGAACAACCTACAGCCAAGCACCTGCAAGGCGTCTTCACGGTCGGTCTTCTGAAACACCGAATCTAGTGAAAAACTGTTGGGCCATCAACATCACAACTAAAGCAAAAAAAAATAAATAACTATGGAACTGTTGCTGTCATTAACTCTGTTGCAACCCAGAATCAACAACACTATTTTCTGTTCAACAACTGTGTTTTCTTGCATTTAACCTGTCTCAAGAAAAACCCCAAAACCCCAATTATTTTTGCCATAATCAAGATAGCATTTTTATTTATTAAAAATTATGAGCTTGAACATCTCCACACTCTTCAACAGAGAAAAGGCTCCTTTGCTCGCTGTCAGTATCAGAGTCTGAAGTTACTTCAGCATGCCGTAGTTAAAAGAAAGAATAGGAAACCTTTCTTATGTGGTCTAACTGGCCTAATTTATGTGAGGATAATGAAAGGAAGGAAGGTGTCAGGGGAGTAAAAGAAACTTTTAAGAGATGCGTGGGAATGTCACTAACAAGCACAAGATAACAGAGAACTTGCTGAAAGCTGGGATGGAAAAATATTAAACAACCCTCCACCTGGAAAAGGGAAGGGAATACAACATGTTAAGTTTTTGCAAATTGCTCTTAAGTTACAAATATACTGACATAAAGGCAAGGCTCTTTGTGAGGGGGCTTGGCAAAAAGACAATCCTGAGGCAAACACAACTAGGACAGCGAAAACCAAGTTAGTGTTGAACCGTATATTCCAGATCTTGTATTTCCCTCTTTCTTGCTGTCCTATATTTCTCTTATACGTACAAATGACATGAACTTTTTTTTTTTTTGGAATTCTTCACCTCCTGCTTCCAGAAGATTTTTCCTTGCATGAGTTATAATCATCCTTAGCAGTAATGGGGGGGGGGAGAATAAATCTGCATCTGAGAAGAAGCCAGGTAGAGCTGTGATTAAAGGTTGACATTTTTACCTAGTATGCAAGATTAGATTTTCCATTTTTATACATTCCCTCAAGAACAACTTGTACAGATTTATACGAGTTGGCATCATTCTGTCAGTTCTCGGTGTGGCAAATGATTCTGCAGACTGGACTTGAATTTCCTCTAGCAATAAAATACTTGAAAATGAGCGCCATGCATAAGCCAAACATATGACTATTTTTTTCTTGAGACCTGCTTGGAAGAATCGCATGGCATATAGTCCTGGACAGAACAAGGGTCCAGGAAGGCTGGTTATTTTTCAAATATCATCTCCCCCAAACTCAAGAATGATCTATCCCTGTGAGAGGAGATTAAGCAAGAGTAGCAGGGGGCCTGCATGGATGGAAAAGGAGCTCCCATCAAAACTCAGATATAAAAAAGAAGCATACAAGATGTGAAAGCAGGGACAGGGGACCTGGGAGGAATATGGAGACACCATGAAAGGCAACAATCACAGAATCACAGAATGGCAGGGGTTGGAAGGGACCTCAGGAGATCATCTAATCCAACCCTCCTGCTAAAGCAGGGTCACCCAGAGCAGGTTGCACAGGACATCGTCCAGGCAGGCTTTGAATATCTCCAGAGAAAGAGACTCCACAACCCCCCTGGGCAGCCTGTTCCAGTGAGCTGTCAAGGTTTCTATGGGTACTTCAGCAGAAAAAGGTAGATAAGGGAAAATGTTGGTCTGCTGCTGAATGGGGCAGGGGACCTGGTAAAACAGGACATGGTAATGGCTGAGGCACTCAATGCCTTTACCTTGCTCTTTATTGTTAAGACTGGCCTTCAGGAATACCAGGTCTCTGAAAACAATGCGAAGGTCTGGAGCAAGGAAGAGACCCTCAGTGGAGGATGAGAGCTAGAGCCTTCTCAGTAATTCTCACTGACAGGACAAGAGGCAAGGGTCATGAACTGAAATACAGGAAATTCCCCTTAAACATAAGAAAGCTTTTTTACTGTGAGAGTGGTCAAACACTGGAACGGGTGGCCCAGAGAGGTTGTGGAGTCTCCATCCTGGGAGATATTAAAAACCTGACTGGACACAGTCCTCAGCAACCTGTCTAGAGCACAGGGTTGGACTAGATGATCTCCAAGGGTCCCTTCCAACCTCGTTCATACTGTTATTCTGCAATTTCTTTTTTCTGTTCTTTCCTGCATACATTCACCCTGTTTGAAGTAAAAAGAATGAAATTACAACAGCAGTATCTTAGAACTTTCTGAACTAACTTTTTTCTCTTTACCTCCTAGTTTTAGCGTTTCGTTATCCATTTAGCCTTAATGTACACTAACATACCCTTGTCAGCTTTCTCCCTTTAAGAGAAACAGCATTTTTTATATATTTACAGTATGATAGAAGGAACTTCTACTCTAAGAGGTATACTCACAGTACAGGCAAATCCCAATCCATATATATACTTTAAAGATATACCTTATGACCCAATGAATAACATGTCCCAGGCACCGCCATAACAGAACTCCTAGAATTAACCCAGGAGGGTTTTCAACACGTGTTGAAAGCAGTTCTCTTCAGTACAAGCTTGATTAAGGAAAGTATCTACACATTTTAATTTGGTGCTTTTCTTAAAAGAAATCCTCGAAAGTGATAATGAAAAGAAATAAAAGAGCATCCAGAGGGACCACCATATTATATACCAAGCACCAACATAGCGATCACATTCAGAATACTTTAAACAGTTTGAAAATACTCTCTACTGTTATGGAGATTTTCACGGATGAATATTTAAGGACAAGAAAGACTCCTAGGGAATGTTATGCAGCCACCTCCAAAATTTGGGTCATAGACAACCATCACATAATCCCCAAATCATCATATTTTAGCTTCAGCAAGAAATTACTCTTTAGGAAAAAAAAAAACAAACCAACAACTAGCCTTTATTTCCATTAAGGATAACCATGGAAAACAGTAAAATCATTAAAAGCTTTCATAAAGATAAATGTTTAAGTGTATTTGACTATGAATTTTCTTCTGATTTGACCTTGACTAAATTGAAAGCACATAGATAAATTTACAGTGAATGCTAGATGTGAGCTATACTAATATCTGGCTAACTGCCTCTGCTGTGAAAGCTCTTTCTATTTTAGTAAAATTTTATGCACAAAAGCATTTTCCAGAAAGTGATGTAGTATGTTCAATACATTTTTATACCCAAGCTTAATTACAAAAGCTTTTTCATAATAACAAATATTGTCCCAAGCAGAGACTATATTTAATAAATATGCTTATTATTTTCCTTAATGAAAGCAATGTTTAAAAATTGTAGGTAATCCCATTACACTGTACTTCAATTATACAGCCCAGCTCTCCTACCCTCCTGCTGACAGAAGACTACCTCATCCTAGTTTCCAATTATATACATTAAGTCCTTCCAAAACAACCTTCATTATTACACACAGCATGGTTAGCTCTATCAGAGAAAAAAGCTGTAATTGGGAAAGAGCAAAATGCATTTTCAAGCCTAAGATAATCACAAGAAAAGTTAATTATGTCAATTAAAATAATCTTTTCTCCACTCAACAAATATGACCTATTTGTACAGAGAAACACAGCAGGAGAGGTTCTGATCCTTGATAAACCATGGTATTTCTACTCAAGTTATTCTTGCCAGAAAATTTGTGGTGGAGCCAAATTTTGACTTTAAGTTAGATCCTAATAGAAGAATGGCCAAAAAGGCCTATTGGATGAATCCAGGGGAATCCTCTAAAACACAAACCATAACGTTCCACATACACACCCCAAATTAAACCTAAGTATTTCAGTTCTTGGATTAAACTTCTACTTCCTAAAAGCAGAAAGAGGCTACTGATGCAAGAGGATTACTGACAGAAAGCGTCCTGGAAAAATAGGAAATTAAAAATTGTAGGTACAAGAAGTAAAAATCCGCATGGTTACTGCTAATTGTTCTTGGTGAAGAATTTCATCTCAACAACAGGAGGCAACCAGATGAATTTATGAAGTGTTGATTTTAATTAAAGTTACTACCTCAAGTCAGAACTTTAAGTGTTGAAGATACTGCCGCATGTAACAAAGCCAGGGCTGTTCACCCCAAACAGCATTAGAGAAGGCATCACACAAGAGGCTCACAGATCCTATAACTTCACAAGCCCAACCTTCAGGCCCTCAGGTTGTAGAAGAAAGAGCAAGATACGAGGCATCTCTCCTTATTAGCTATTGCTGATAGTTAATGTTATTTCCCCTGCACACTGTAACTTTCTTTGACATTAAACTTGATCAGCCCCAGCCACTTCACCACTTTTTAGCACGTACAGTTTTCAATACCCTGTTCATTCCCATATTCTCACAATATTTAATTGTGACAGAACAGCTATTCACAACCCTACTTTTGCTGTTTGAGCTTTTTCCATCCCACCTCACCGCAGCTGATTTAGACCATTCTACCTTCGAACATTTCCTAACATATTTGTTGTTGTTGTTGTTCTATGAGCACCAAAAATAGAATTAATATTCTATAGAGTATTACAATATTTCTACAATGTCACCATAAACTTGATTTAATCCAGGTAGTTTAGGTAGTTCTTTGCTTATGCCAAATTAATACTTCTTTATCTTACAAATTCCTGGCAATTTGCTCTATAAAATTTGTACTGACAGTTTGTGATATGACAAGTCAAGTGCAAGTACACTGCCATTTAGAAAGCATTTTCAGTTTTTGCAAGAAAACGTTTCCCTCTCCTAGAAGTTCCAACCTCTTAATTTCTTTTACTCCGATTTGTTTTTTCCTTATCATTTAGTGACTTTGTCAGAGAATTGGGATCACTGCCAAAGATGTTTACCTCAATTTTGTTTCCAGTCCTAAATTAGTTTCCTCCTAAATACTAAATTAGATTATTAATCAGCTAAAATCTAAATCTTCATTATTAATTTACTAGAAACAATACAGCAGCCTGTAAAACATTTATGCAGCAGTAAACGGAGAACCACTTTGCAGAGATCACGACATGCTTAATTTACTCCACAACTAAATATTTAATTACAAATGGTAGCAAAGCTGAAGGTGCTCTGTTGAAATTAAACAATCTCTTAAACTATAAGAGTCTTAACTGTATTGTGGGCAGCAATGATAAATTTCTCAAGCAAGTGGTAGGAAACATGTTCCCTTTTGTGGGGTTTGCCCTTACCAGTTAAGTGAAGAATCATGTAGTTGGCTATCCAGTGTGCTATGTACTGATAGGTCTGTTCCCCACAGTACTTTCAACAGAAATAGTTTTAAGATAGTATTTTAAATTAATTGAAAACACAATGCACTTCATATGCCAGTTAAAATAAATAGAATTTGGAGGAAAGAGGCATTATATTCTTTATGGAAGGTTATTTTTTGCATTTGCAATGCAATAGTCTTGATTCAATGCCTTCCTTGCTAACAGTACCACCTCTAATTAGAGCAATTCGGTGTTTTAACTCTCTGATGCACATCTACATAATTCTTTGTTTCAGATTCAGTATTCAAAACCTTCCAGGTTCATTTTTTTAAATGCATTTGCATTCATACATCCAGACTTATATTAAAAATTCTGGCTCATAAACAGTTTAGGAAATTGCACGCAGACCTTTTGTAAAGCCATCACAACATGCGCATACCCTTCCCAGTGTTGAACCAGAACAGCAAGCGGTGATATCCAGCATATCTATTTGAGGTGAGCTTTCAAAACAGATATTCTTAGGTCAATAGATGTGGCTAAATCTTTCAGAAGTTGTTAAATGTATAGCAAGATGGACAATGAAGGGTTCTCTTTTTGTCTTTTGTTTTCTTAAACTATTCCTTCCTATTGTCTCACTGACTCAGATAACATGGGTCTCAGAAGAGGAAGGCAGGGACATTTTTTACCCTTATGAATAAAGATGAATGCAAAGAATGGAGAGAGCAAAACAAGATAGGCTGGAGGAAGTTAAGAACAATAACAGCATGTCCCATTGCACGAGGAAGGCTCATTCAATAGAATATTACACAAAACAAAACAATGCTCAGGTTATAAGCGTAGTCCTGAAAACAAAGAGTTGCAACAGGATCGCTTTCACTTCATCTCGAACATCTCTTTCAAAACAGCGAATTGATACTTCTTAACCATCAAGCTGTTTTTATTAATAATATAGAACATCCTGACCTTTTGCTACCTTATAAAAGCACATGAGTCTTGTCAAAAGTAATTCACCTGAAGCCTTTAGCAAAGGCATCAGCTAAGAAAACCACAGCTCTGTATACGTAACATCAGCTAACAGGAAAAGAGTATCTTATTTAGAAAATGAGTAAATGACATTCTTCTACAACTTTGTTATTTCTCAGAGCTAAACAATAATTCATAGATTTCTAAAATTGCTATAGCTATTCAAGACTCTAAACAGAATAAAGTATTATACACCTGGTAGCTGGCATCTCACTTCACTTCATCATCTAACACGTTATCCTAGTGATATGACCTTGCTTCTCAAGTTAACTTGTAAGGTAAACTTTTTAAAAAAGATGAGCTATATCACTCGTATGAATCACCCCACGCTCAGTTCAAACATTGCTGCATGGAATATGGAAGGACTTAATGGAAGACAGGCTGAAGTAAATTGAAAAAATTCTTAGTCTAGGACTGAAATACAAAGTTTGCTGTTCAAATCCAATTCCAGTTTAACAATGACAAAGTTCTTCCACTGCTTAACCTCACGAAATGCGTGTGATAGCTTCAGGCTGATTAATACTGGCAAAGATTAATTAACTGGTTAACTAATAGGATAGCTGAACGTAATGAGTCACTCAGCATAGTGCTGGTATCATCACCGGTCATCTCAGAGGAGCTAAGAGTTGGCAAGCTATGTAGGTTCACATATTTCTCTGTATCTAAAGGCTGTCATTTCTGAGCAGGCTTGCAATGGAGGCGGGGGGGGGGAAATGTGGGGAACCTTGTTTTACTGTTTTCTGAGGTATCTGTAAACTGTTATGAAAAAGAGCTTCTTCAGAACACTTTGTGAATGCTTCATATGACATTTGGGCCTCCTTCCTGGTGGTAAAAACTCTCCCGCTGCACATACTAGCTAATCCCTTGATTCTTTCAAACCGCTCATCTGAAGCTGTCAACATATATTAAAGCTATAACCGAGCTTTCCCTGACATGCATCAACATTTTAAGCAGTGTATAGCAGAGAATTTTTTTTGTACCATAAAAAAAATTGCCTCCTTTAAAATAAACAGTCTTGAGAATCATATTACATGGCAATAATTCTGAATTTCACTAAAGCCGTTTGCACACACGCATCTTTGGCAGGGAGCCTTCCAGTGGGAGCAAGTTACATACATACCAGCTGTAATGGCCCATATAGTATATTAAAAACAAGTAAAGTATAATTTGATAATCTACCTTAGGAACTAGCGAGAGAATTCTCATCTCTGTTTTCTCCAGGGACTCTAATGCCAAAGGACAGATTGTTTCTTGTCAGTGTTTCAAACTGATCTCTATTTGCAAACAGAGTGAGTGATGCCAAATGCAGTTCAGAATGCAAATCAAACAACTATTTTATTATGCACTGTTTTGAATTGCATATGCAGGACAAAGAGGCAAGTAATGCCTCCCCCCCAATCATACTTGCACATCACGCGAACCATTTTCATAATATACTTGAACATTGCATAAAAATGCAAAGAAATAAACAATTCCAGTAGAATAATGAGCACCTTATGAATTAAATATTATATTCACAATGTTACACACAGGGATTTAACAGAATATGATATACAGTGTAGACCAAGTGTGCAAAATCCAACTTAATTTACAAATACAGTAGATATACTACTTTTTCTCTTTAAGAAAACAAAGCAAGGGGGAAATGATAAATTATTTATTGAATGATAACAGAAAAAAGAAATTGAGATAATTTTTTTCTTTGAAAAAACAGGGTAGCTTGTAGCCAATGATAATAAACCCACTTACTCATTAGAAGCAGGTCCAAACTGATTCCATTTGAGTCACAGCATGAGCACTCAGTGCAGCAATTAATGCAACCATCGGTGTGGCAGTTGTTCTCTGAATGTCTTCCTGTCTGTCTTCGTTTTGTTTTTAAGCAAACAAGATGAAATTTAACTGGAAAAGTTACTTAACCTGTTTCTAAGATGATCACAACACTAGCTAGATCAGCAAGGGAAAAGCTGTTTTAAGTGACATGCTGCAGGTACCTATGGATCATGAATTAAAGACTCTGTTGTACCTGACAGGCAAATACAGACAGCAGCATGCATGCCAGAATGACAACGCATGGAGGAAAAAGATGCATCACCAATGTATGGCAGCCAGCTAAGATTAATTTAGAGTCCTCTTAGATTAAACTGGAGCAAAAGAGAGAAGGTGTTCTGTTCTTTACAAACAGTACACCCTATAGCTGATTGACAGATACTTCTTTGGTGAACAAAAGCTAATTTAAACAGGAGTTCCCTTCCCTGCTCCTTAATTACTACAGGTAGGTGCTGGGCCTGTGCAGATGTGATGGGTGAGGAAAACAAGAGCAAAATCCCTCACAGATGAAAAAAAAAAGAAAAAAAGAAAAAGATTACTTTGAAATAAAGGATTGCAAAGGATTAACTTCAGTAGTGTACTGTTGATCAGTATCTTATGTTAAAACATCACTCTTGCATTTTTTCAAGATTAGTTGAATTTATTTATTATTATTATTATGGTGATTGCGAGGGGGGATTGAGTTATAAGCATAATAAATCTCTACTTAAGCAGTTTATCCTTACTGTTATATATTAATCTTGGCACGTACGGGATTATAACCAACTGCAAATAAAAAAAAGGGGGAAAAAAGGAAAGGAATTGAGTAGCTATATGTTTCTGGATTAAATCACAATATAAGAAAATGTCTTAGAATTCCAACTGTGCTAGCACAAAATACACAACAAGCTCTGGGTACAGGAATACTCGCATATTTTCCTCCACACATTTACGTGTGAAAAGATAAGATCTCTCCATAAAACTGTAAAATAGAGCACTTACAAAGTCCATTTGAAAAAATTCCTCCAGGGATCTGAGATAGCTACGGTATCTGTTCAAACAGGTAGTTTTACTAATAAGCGACGCACTTTTGTCATCCCCTTGAATCTGGCGGATATGGGCCCTCCTTTGCCCAAATACCAGTAAAACTACCCACCTACCCTTACAGCGTGAGGCTGGGACATGATATGTCCCTTCGCAAAGCAGTCATCTCACCTTTAGCCAAGGCAATAACTAGACCTGCAAGTTTTATCACTTCATCACAGCCCCGGTGGCCTGGAAATAATTCGGTAGGCTCTGGTTTGAAAGAGGGCACTTGTTAAGAAACCCAAGGTATATATGCAAGTATTAAAGCAAAGAGAGAGTTTATCTTGTTTGGAATTAAATATATATATCTAAAAATAACATAAGGAAAAATGTGTTTATCTGGTATTACGTTTTATGATTTCTTAATCACATGGTTTCTGTTCTATGTTGTGAGTAATTACTGCTTCAAGTGAACTTCTTATCTCTTTCAAATTAGATTGCTGGGCAGCCACTTGTAAACAAAATAAAAATGAAATGGGAATACATGGCCTAGAACAGCCTACTCTGCAATTAGCTACATTAAAATACAGATATGAGAATGATCTAGATATCAAGTGTCATCTTGACATGAAGAGTTAATTGTCGCTATTGCCAGGATACTGTCAGAAAAATGATTAAATATGCCTGCATTTACAGACTTTTTTTTTTTTGCTTCACAGCCCAGTTTTATTAACCTCTTAAGCCAAATTTTCTTGTCTTTTTGCAAATATTTCATTGTAGGCTGCCAGTCTACCAAGGATACTCGATTTACCCAAAACAACTCTAAAGCCAAACACACAGAATGAAAAGCCATCTGCTGGACCATGTTCTACCTCTCTAGTCTGCACTACATTACATTTAAAGCTACTCACTTAAATTGATACTATTCAGTTTATGAATGTTGCTTACAGCAGGTAAACTTTATTTTTATTTAGAATCAATAGTCCAGAAACCACATACTATTTGTATCATTATATATAGACCTACTATTAAAAGTTAAATTACTTCTGTCTTGAGTTATAAAATCAGTAAATGAGTTAAGCTGGAATGATATACTAAGCCTTCTGGGGTAAAACTTACATGTTTTCAAATACAGGACACCAGTTCATGGGTCCCGTTGGTTTGCTCCCAAAAATTTTTTAAACTGATTGCCATCTTCAGATGTAAAAACTCAACAACATGACTAATTCTAACTGTTTATCATTTGGGTCTCATGGCCGAAATGTGTTCCACTTCTGAACAAGCATCAAAAAACCAGTATTCAACTCCCCCATTGAAATTAAATGATAGGGTGACTTTGGCAAATCTTTCCCCGCTTTTGGTATTGAACCTTGAAACTCAAATTCTACCAATATAGTGAAGCACTGTCAGAAGCTTTTTCGCACTGCATTAGCTCACCCTCTCAGATCAACATGATTAATTGCTCAGTTACTTTTCTGTATCTCTTCCAATCATTTAGAGTACTGATTTTTATAGCATAACCACATGCAGTTAACATCTCTTGATTTCTGCTTGACTCTGCTTTAATGAGAAAAATTCAAGACATCAATCTTTGCCTTAAGTTATTCTAGTTCCGATGTTCAAATGATCATGTTTATTCTCATAACAATAAACCTTTCGTGTGACAAACTGAAAGCATTTTAATAACTTTAATAAAACAAGTAAGAGCAGAGCTGCCTTGAAAGGAGTTCAGTTGTTTTCAGGCAATATTAGTGGCAGCGTTCCCCGTACACTAAATATCTCACTATTGAGGGCAAGAGGAACACTAGCAAACACGCCAAGACAACCAGCTTGGAGACAGAATTTGTAGATAACAACTGCAATATATGCCGGAAAGAGTTTATGAACCAGCCTAATAAAGACAATAAAGTATAAGGAACTTTGACATGCTTGAGTTTTCCACGGCAAAATGAGAACATTAAGAACAATTAATAGGCATTACCCCATCTTACTTGTAGCGATAAGAAGTATTAGCCAGGACTGGTTGGAAAAAAAAAGAGAGTTCAATTTCCAAAGTTTTAAAGTTTTTCCAAAATATTTTGTTCCATTTCTGAATTAAAATAAGGCTTTTCAATATATCATAAAAATATGACTTAAGTAAAAATACTGGTGCATACTATTTAACTTGAAAGAACCATTATCATCGTGGCTAGGACACCTAAGGCTGCCATTCATCCAATTCTTCCCAGATGTCTTCTCTACTCTCCAGATGAAATTTTAACAGTAACAGTTCATGTCTTGGTTTTAGAAGCCTAATATCTGCCGGGAAGTCCTTAAGTTGTGTGTGGGAGTCAATGAGACAGTGCCCTACCACAGGGTCTGACTCATCCGATCACAGCCTCCAAGGCAATACCAGGCTGGAGGGGGAGCAAGGACTGGAAATGCAGGCCAGGAGCAACAGTGCTGCCACTCAACAGCAGGTACTGGTTAGGGAGATTAGTTTAGGAGAAAACCAGCCCAGGAGCTACCCCAGCTCTTAGTGAGAACAGCTCCACCTTCTCCCTTTGGTCTCCCAGCTCTTTGGCACTTACTAGTACCCTTTACCCTTTCTCTTTCACCAAGCCCCAAAATAGCTTCTCCAACAGAGGGCAAGCTCTGGCTCCTGAGAGCCCCTAGTCCTCAGGCCGCAATTCTGCAGGGCTCATAGTATCAAGAACAAACCTGTCCAGCTCATTTTGGGGTGATCTGCATGCCAGCTCTCCCAGAGCAGGGACTGCCATATTCAGATGAGGAGCTGGGAGGTACAGGGAGATGTGAAGCATGGGAATGGGAATTCCAGCTTAGGAAAGGAAGGGAAGATCTGGAGACACTGGGGGCCAAGTCCATGCACGTCACCACAACCAGCAACCCTGATACAGGTACAGAGTGCGCACAGAGGAGCACCACACATTAATGCCGCCTTACCTCTTCCCACAAAGGACTGCCCTGATCGTTACCCTTTCCCTTGCCTTCGTGTGCACCCCCTGGCACCGCATGCTCTGTTTTGCACCTTGGAAACTGTTTCCCTAAATAGTCCCACCTGGGACATCCAGATTCTCTCGGCAAAATTCAGGCCCAAAGTGCTGACATTTTAAGGAACTGTGCTGTCAGGTTGTGCATGTCTGTGTGCACACACGAGCCCATGCTATAACCCTCTTCTGTCACACGTGTGTGTGTCCCCAGTGTTCTTCCCGATCACAAGAAAACAAAGAGGCTTGTACAAAATTTCTGTTTCTTAGAAATACTCCTTAAAAAATTTCGTGACTTTTACTGGTCCAAAGAAGCTAAGCATAATAGAAAAATGTGTTATGGAGCCATAATCTTCTGATCTCTGCTATCCAGATTTTAACTGCCGGAAACTCTTTTTGCACACATAAGCTATTAGAAATTATTGCTGTATGCTATTACCTCCAAAAGCACATTAAGAAAACAATGTTTAATTCAAGTCATGCACACAGAGAAAAAGCTAATTATTCTTCCAGAAAAAAAAATATGAAAGGTAAAACTGCAAAATAATTTTATTATTCAGCCATTATACAAAAAAAAAAAAAAAAAGACAAAACCAAAACAACCCATGCAGTTAAATGTTACTTTTAATTTAATTTTTGATAGACCTATTTTCGTATAGGTGTTCTCCTGTTACCAAGGTGTTGTACTGAAGATGTCAGTACTGATCACCTTCCAATCATCAATAGCACTTATTGAAATAGCATCCCGATAGGAATAGGATTTTGTGCCTTTCCTGGAGTGCACCATTGGTTTATGGGGGGGGAAAAGGGAAATAAATAAATAATTAAAAGTGAACCCTGACTGTGGAATAAAGCTCCAAGAAATAAATATTCTTTTTGATATAAGACAATAAGTAAACATCTTACAAGATGTTTTCTTGTATACTTGCTGTCTTCTGGCAAAAATAAAATTCTATTGCAAATATGCTAATAGCATGCTCAAAAAATGTTCAAAAAAAGCTTTTCTCTAGGAATTATGAGGTACAGCTTCAAAGCTTGAAAAGCACTGACCTGAGTTTTTTCTTGATTATTTTGAAAGTCTTATAGAGCCGAATAAGTAATATAATTTATATAGAAATATTTGCAATTACCTTAAAAGGAAATGAGCTAAAATTTTTAAAGCGTTCTTTTAGTCTATGTTACAAGACTCTATAGTGAAGAATATTTTTTCTTCATGAAAACTCTGGCACTGTTCTATGAAATTCTGCATAGTTATTGGAATAATCTATATACATACACGCTTTGAACAAACTGTACTAAATCTGTTTGTAAAGCTCCTGAGTGAGCCCCACTGTGTCAGGAGTGGGATGCGTCCCCTCATCCTGCCTCTGTCATCTTGGAGGAAGCCTGGAAGCAAACGGTCCTCTGGAGGGAGCCCCTCAGGACTAACGAAGATCCAGTCTGCAACTTTTTTTCCTCCCCTAGCAACACACAAACAGCAGGAGAGTTTATATGATGCCCTCTTTGTTGATATATGATCAACGTCAAAGAAAGTTTGACAGTCCCATGTATAGCTTATCTGCATTTCTATTTTCCCTTATGTATACCGTGTGGAATATATAAATCACTATTGTTTGAATAACTTCCCAATGGCTTGGGTGTTCAAATTCCAAAATTACCACACAGCACCTTTTTAACCACTGGGAATATTTTGCAGAAAAAACAAATCTCTGCCCATTCTCCCCTCTCCAACCATAAATATATTTTTGCCAATCATTTTCTCTCGGTGAAGAGCTTTTCCAGTTACAGAGGAATTCAGGCAATGGATAATTACTTAGTGGTTTGGTGGCTGTATTACATAGCATCAGATATATCAAAGAAATAATAAAGCAACCCCTTTATAAATTCTTTGACTACATCAAAGACAGCAAGGAAAAGAGGAAGCCATCATTACCAGACTAATGAGGTAACTTTATAACAGTACATTGAAGTTTTTCCCCCAATCTAATGCTTTTATAAAGAGGAATTAGTCCCATTTTGAAAATGGTTTGTATGTTAATTTAAACAAAACTGGAATGCAGGTTTACTGACTAAATGTTTTCTATATTTAGAACAAAAGGCAATTGCCTTGATATCCCCCAATTATCATTACTGCAAATTCTAAAACAATTTAAGTTTTGCTCATGGAGAAAGAAAGCAGAAGAACCTTACCTACGAGGACTTCCAGAAAACAGCTGGTTACACATGGTTAAATTTTATGAGAAAGAAAATACTGAAAGACAGCATTGCCCATTTTTACATACCTATATCTTTTTAAATAAAAGGGATCCATGTTGCAGCACAGTTTCAACAAGTAACATGAAACAAAATTCTCAAACACTACAAATGCTTAACATGTTATTACATTCTCACTGGTCCCACGCTAGGAAAAAATATACAAGCAGCAAACAATCAACGGCTGTTTAAGAGCTTAATATCGTCCTAGTAAAAATAATGCAGCACAGCAACAAGTTCACTGGAGTGCTCCCTTAACACAAAACATACCAGATGTACAGCTGTTTATCTTGCAAAAAAAAAAATAAATAAAAGAGGGCATAGACTTTGGAAAGGATCTTCTTCCCGGTATTTAATAACTAATATGCAAAGTATTCAAGGATTCTTGTGTGAAATCATGAATACCAATAGGTCGCTTTTTCAGGGTATTTAAAAAAAAAAAGCTAACCAGACACACAACAGGATGCCAGCAGGCAGCTTGCATGAGACATAAGGCTTTATATTCCCACTAGGAACATACCTTCTCTGTTTTTGCTTTCCTGGCGTTATGCACAAACCTGCGTCCCAGCTTCTTGGCATACCAGATAGAGGCAAACATTGTAGGGATGAAGATTTCAGTCTGAATATGCAGCACACACACACAGAAAAAAAAAATAAAAATACCAAAAAACTTCCCCCACGACCGAGATGATACAAATCTAATGCTGGTTAAGGTCTCTCAACTATGCTGTTGCTTTGTCAGGTCTTCTCATGCTGCCTTCGGGAAAAAAAAAAAACCAAAAAAACCCACCCAGTGTGGCCAGTCTGCAGGTGTATTTACATACTGCCAGCAGGAAGTCCAGGGTGAGGCATCTTTGCATCCAGCTCACATCCAGTCTGCTAAGTGCCTGTCTGCAGTTCTTTAGCACTGTCACCACAAACTACATATGTGTCAGTATGAAAGGAAGCTGCAGTAAACTACTGTAGCAGACAGCTCACCTCCTCTTCTCCTGTTCTGAAATTTAACTCCTTGGTTCTCTTCGATTTGCCAGCATGCAACAGAAGCAGCAGCAGTTCAAATGGGAGAGACACGGCACTGCAGGAAAGGAAAGGGGTACAGAAGTGCCAAAAATAGAAATGTATATTAACTGTTAAGGTTACAGTTACAGGTGTTTTATCTGTTTCAGTGCAATTAAGACAGGAAAGGAAAACCTATTTTACTTTCTTCTTGGGATCTATTCAGAGATATTTTTGTTGCCTGGTTTCGGTTCGCAACAGAAAGACATCATAGCTGTTCAGTTCACTTGCTGATGTCACACATGCTTTGCTAAAGGATTTAAGATGCACTCAAGGACTTCTGTTTTTCTTTGATAATGGCTTCATGAAATTGAAAACTGACTTTTTTTTTTTTCCAGATTAATCTTTAAACTTCTGCCCTACCTAAGCTTGCTTTTTTTCTCTTCCTCGAACTGCAAGTTATTTTACATTAGGAGTTGAGAAGTGCTTATGAACATCTATTTTTGCAGTGAAACAGCAATGTACTATTTTCCTTTTGTCACATACTTCAGCTTTAACCCCTGCACCTCTCCTCGGTTATAATCTCTAAACAATAAGCAGGAACATACCCTTTTGGCTCCAGACATATGACTAACCAGATGTTCCTCCCAGCCAGAGGCAGTATCAAAGCTGTAAACTTACAGGGTTTATAGCTATGTATTGTATTTGATAGCATTTGGCATTATAGGATAAATCCTGCCCCTTGGCCTCCCTCCTACAATAGTGGAGATACCAACATGTGGGAGAACCACTGCTGTCCTCTGTGAGGGATCGCATTTGGGATGCACACATGCAAGAGTAATTTCTGCTCTGCTATTCTGTGGTAAAGAGCAAATAAAAATTAATAGATGCATGGCAAAGGAAATACAACCATAGCAACCTACTATAGGGCTTTTGGGGCCAAGGAAACAGTTTTTCTGTCCCAGGATTTTCAGAGAATGCCTGAAACATCCAAGGTGCATGAATTCAAAAGTGAAAATATTCTACTCCCACTTAGGATTCATACAAAACATCCAAGTTACTGGAGCTGGATGGCATTGCCCAAGCTTTGAGCTTCAAGGCATATACTGCTCAATTCTGTTAAGATTATAAAGAGTTCAAATCATTCCTTCAACACATTTTAAAAGAGTAAGTTGTCTAACTACACTGAAATTCTTAGTGACGTTTTTTGCCAAGGAAGCTCCAAAGTGTATGTTTGCTTTTTGCTTGACATCTAAAGCCTTCTGAAAAAATACTTGGTAACCGGTAATGTTTCAGGGAAGGAAAAAAATTCTAATTACTTCCAATTCAGACATTTAGTTAAGCCTAGCAGTCAGAAAGTTATGGCCACGAGACAGAGTAAAACCATCTCTCCTCTGGAGTACGATCGATATAGAAGAGCTACCTGTCCATAACACCAGTCCGACTCTCTGAACCCTGGGCTGATGGTAAGATGGATTCTCCAAGGTGCAAAAACCTTTACTACACCATGTAGCAGACTCGCACCGCTTTCCACATTTGTGGGATGACAGAGTGCCCTACAGTGGAGGGAAAGGAGGAGAAGGAAGAAAGATGGCCTGAAAAATTTAGGAAGAAATCAGAGATTTTGTTTCTAGCTGGGATTGCACTGTAAGGAAACGTGGATGGGAAACAGAAGTGCAGCAAAGAAGCAGCAACATCATTACACAGCTTAATCAACACTATAAATGTTAAAGTAAAAAGAAGAGGAAAAAAAACCCCTTACGTATTATATGCATAAACAGTAGAACACCTCTCCCACTCTACTCCCATACTTTTATGAAGAGAATAAGTATAATTTGAAATCATTGCACTACAACCAAAAAAGGGTACATTCTCTCAAGCAACTATTTATATAGTCTTATGTATATTCAGCTGCTGAGAAAATCGAAGGAAACACTCATTAAACAATAAAACCTCTTTTTTATGACTTCTATCATCAACATTAGCAGCTTTACTGAACTACTTATTCAGGAAAAATAGAGAGCAATAAAAAGCCACAATTCATCCCACAAAGGAAAAAAAAAATAGAATACATTGTTCATTTAAGGAATAATGACAAAGCAATAGGGAGGTAATTTTCTCCACCTACTGAAAACGTTAGATCAAGAAGAATAAATCTCGCCAAATAGCTAATTCTGATTCTAATCAGAAACACATTTTAACTATTTGCATGCATTTGCAGATCTATCCAAACGCTGCAATACAGCAATGGCCAGACTACAAGTCATTTTCTTACAGCTCTGTCATGCAGCAGTCTGCCATACATTGTCAATAGCAGGTTTATTAGGTCTGTACTGGTACCCAGGGATTTTATGATTATTAATATTTTACTGTAACCATAACTAAGCCTGCATTTTACAGAAGCGCTACAAGCCGAGCTGCTTTAGAAGAAGAATTGGAGCTCCCAGCTGCTGTCTGCTCACAGGAGTAATATGTACTTTAGCTTGCTCACTGAAGTGCTACATTACAAGGGCAGAGAGATGCATGCAATTGAGCAGCAATATTATCGCAGACAGGAGATAATCAGTTAAGAGCAAATTTTACAAGGGGCTTCTTGCTGCGAATGAGTGGGTGGATTTCAGTAAACCAAACCACATCTATACCATATATTAACTTGCATCCTTGTACCTCTCTGAGAAGAACTGGTCTTACCACAAGTGGGCACATGGGTATAAACATACAGCAACCATGGTGTTGAATCCTATTATTTTTATGACGTGGCTCCCCAACATTGCAAGCAACAGGAATTGATGCTCAGTACCGAAACAGATGGTGGTTCCAAACACCTTGCCAACTGTTTGCATGCACGGAGTACCACCAATATTTCTGGCGGTCAGCTTCCTCTTTCAGTTTTAACATTGCTGGTTTACTTAAGCAGCCCATGGGAAGAAACGCAGCTTAGCTTTAGGCATGGCATTAATCTTCTCTTGTTAAGGGATAACTTCTCACAGTGCACATGTGGGGTGTCAACCTCCCCCTCACACACCTGCGGTGAAGATAGATGTTAGCTGTAGATTGTGTTTCTCTCCTACCTCTATCGGAATAAATACCCACAGTAGTCATAAAATGTGATGACAAGGCCATTTAAAATACAAATACAGTTCAGTCATAAATAATGCCTTTCTTGGAAGAATAGGAAGACGGATGAACAGATTAGTCATTCAGGGCCTGCAGAGCTCTGTTTCCAGTGAAACGGACAGGAGATGGAACAAGTTAAAAATGAAATACCAAAGATTTAAAACAATCACTTCGCTTCAAGTTTTCGACGTTAACACTCAGCACAGCTGTGGATCCAGGAACAGAGCTGATGATGTGAAACAGAGGTAGCTAGCTTTTTTTTTTTTAGTACTAGGCAACAGCAGATATTGATTTGGCTGACTGTACAAGCGATCATTTCCCAACCCCAACAAAATTAATTATCTTACACAGTTTCATGACGCCAAGACATGTTATTTAATGACCAGAAGACTAGAATAGACGGGAACCTTAATTTCTGCTATTCCATCCAGAAGATATAAACTTCAGGCATTTAGACCTTACAGTAGTTAAATTAGATGAAAGTTCCAAGGTTTTGTAAGGACCTGATTTTTCACTCTGTGTAATAAACAGAGTCAAATAGACAAATGTTCGTCCTCTTTCTAGTGCAACAGGAAATATTCTTATAGGAAAACCATGGACACATTTACAAAAAGGTAGTTACCCCAGTCAGCACCACCAAAACTCATTCTGACTTCTCCTTTGGCCAGGGCAGAGCCTACTCTGTTGCAGTTACAATACACACAAAAGATTAGTTTCTACTTATGACATTTTCTACCAGTTATGATGTTTCATAACAGAATTTTTTTTACTAATAAAAAATTTAAAATTCTGTCACTTTGGCCTGAATTTTAAAGCTGGGGAAAACAAAGTTGCTTAAAGGCTAAATGTTTCCTTGGAGCATCTCAGTCAATGAGAGTGTAGTACTTCTGAGAACAGCCACGTATCCTGACAAAGGAACATTGCAGAGAAGGGAAGGAAAATAAATAAAAAAAAGAAGCAGAAGATTAAGGAAGATGAACATGAAACAGAAGTGAAACCAAAATGCCGTATGTTAAGGATGGCAGACGTTCTAGATCTTCTCTTGCAATTTTTCTATTCCATTTTCTATTTCCAAATTTTTCTATTGGGTTAATATTTCTTGTGCCAAGTCTTTTCTCTTTACAAGTTACCCTTTCAGAAACCTGGCCGTGACATTATGAGTTTGCCCCAGGTTTAATTTCCCCTTAAAACACAAGCTACTGCATGCAGACATCTCCTCCGTCACGTTTTCTGAGGCATGGCAGAACTGTCTTCTGGCAGAGGGCATGAAGAATTTTGTACACAATGTCACAGTACTTCAGAGCAGTAAAGAAATAAAATGCAAGCATTTCCTTCTGTGGACCTCCTTTAAGTGTGAGGCCCCCAAAATTTTGTACCTGCCCTCTGCCATGCAATTATCACTTCTATTTTTATACTCTTATTATTTGATGTGGTAGATGGCACTCAGCTGGCTATGTGAGGTGCAACAGGTCAAGACAAGAGAGGATGAGGCGTTGTGCTACATAACTGCGTGAAATAGAGCTTTAACTGTGAAAGCAGAAGAAATGGCATTGAAATAAGTCCTACGCTAAACACTGAGACCCAGCCCATCCCTACACACAGGGATATATTCTAGCACTTTACAATATAATGGCACAGGAAACAGTGTTTTACATTTAAGCAGTTCTTTTTCCTCTTTTATTTGTTAAGCCTTGGAATGGAGACAAACCTGATTATGGTACTTAATTTTGATTTTAGAAATTGATTTTCCACTCTAGTTTCTGCTGGTGCATAGGAAACTCCAGTGTTACACAAGCAATGTAACAACAATTAACAGCCTTAAAAATAAATAAATACTTGAAAAACGCCAGTTTATTCTTGTCTTTGTCCCTAGCTCAGCACAAATTGGTTCCTGCTTCACCTTTCTGATAGAAATTTTTAAGTTTCTTCCTGCTGTGCTAAGAAATCACAACCAAAATGGTGCATAAAATCCTCAGATGTGCCATTACGCTGCTCAGATTTTTGTGTCAAATCAAAGCACAGTGTATGTAGTACAGTTATGTATTTGCATGGCAAGTACTCCCACAGGAAATAATATAAACTACAAAATTTATCCTTGGGGAGGGAAAAAGAAAGAAGGAACCACGCATTGCAAGCAGCACTAATGTATGTCACCAGTGCATTTTGCAAGGGACTTGCCAAATATAATCCTGAACAAAACTGAATCTGGTGTGGAAACGCTTCTATTACAACACCGGGTATATACCTCCCATCCTGTAAGTATTTAAGTACCTCTGTTTTCTTTGTACTTACAAATAACTCTGCGTGATGGTAGAATATTATCTGTGTTTCAGATAGGGATGAAGTAAGGCACAAAGAAATCATTTGGTAACAGCCATTCAGGAAATCAGAGAACCTGCACACTGGCTGGGAGCCCAAAATCTCCTCTCTCCCAGCATGTGGCCACAGGGTTTGCCATGGCCAAAGCCAGGCAGAGGTGGCATGAACTCCTCATAACTCAGCCCTGTGCCAGTCACAGTTTTCTGTCTGTCCGGAGCAGGCAAGGCGCAGGGGGGCTGGCAACATATGTTTACCTACTCACAAAGTCCAACAAGATATATGCTTTCCATACGATCTCTTTTTAGTGACAGCAAGGGAGGCTGCCTTTAATGTTCATCTCATTGCTAATCACAAAAGAACCCCAAAAAACAGTTGCAGGCACAAGCATGGGACTATATATCACCCTATCATAAACATTATTTTATCCCTGGCTGATTACAAGCTGCCTTCTCTTTCAAAGCCCTCCTTAAATCTCACTTTTCCTTTATCAGCCCCAAGAGAAAAATTTAAAAGTCAGCTTAAGCAGAATCACCACAAGTTATAGCCACTGGATCAGTGAAACACATGGACTCCTTTGACCCAGCATCATTTAACGGTTTGAGGAGAATGTGCCTAGCCCTTGTCCTTATCCAGGCTCTCCAGAAAACCCTTGTGCACCAGACATGTTTCATTGAAACGTTAAAGAATTACAAGTGATGAGACCAAACAGGGTAGCAATAAGCTAACCTTATGCCACCACATCCTTGCAGGCATGGCACACACATGGGTTGAGGCCACTCAAGATGTTTCTGAGCAGCAGCAGAGTCCACGCAGTCCATGCACACCGCTCCGTCCCCTCAGAGCCTGGGCTGCCTTCAGTCACCCTCCCATATGAAACATTAAAGAATTACAAGTGATGAGACCAAACAGGGTAGCAATAAGCTAACCTTATGCCACCACATCCTTGCAGGCATGGCACACACATGGGTTGAGGCCACTCAAGATGTTTCTGAGCAGCAGCAGAGTCCACGCAGTCCATGCACACCGCTCCGTCCCCTCAGAGCCTGGGCTGCCTTCAGTCACCCTCCCAAGCTTCTGCCAAAGCAGCAGTTCCCCACTCCCAGCTGTGACTGTCTCCATCCATATTCTGCTGCTGGTTGGGCCATACCTCACCTGGGCAGCCCCTGTTACCCCCTCACCTCCAGGGGCTCCTACCTGGCTTTTTAATGCTTGTTAGAAAATATAACCCATATGCGGAGAACAAATAAATATAACAGATAATGACTTCAGTTTCAGTTGAATATGAGGAAAAACTTTACTTTGAGGGTGACAGAGCACTGGAACAGGCTGCCCAGGGGGGTTCTGGAGTCTCCTTCTCAGGAGATATTCAAAGCCCACCTGGATGAAGTCCTGTGCAACCTGGTCTGGGTGACCCTGCTTTAGCAGGAGGGGTGGACTGGATGATCTCCCGAGGTCCCTTCCAACCCTTGCCATTCCATGATTCTGTGATACCCGCTGCAGATGCTGTCTGTCAGGTTGTCAGCAATGGATACAGTTCGTTCATTTTCTCTTGGCCTTCTGCTCTTCTTCTTCTCTACATCCCTTTCAGTAAGGACCCTTCCCTCTCTGGTTCTGGCAGGGGGGTTTCAGGTACATCCAGGGGCTCTCTATCCTTCAGCACCTTTAATTAGACATTAAGAGGTGTTCTTTTACTTAGGGACATGCAGGTGAAGCTACTCCTTGTTTTGACAAAGCAAAGACAAATGAAATGAAGAATTAGCTTAAAAATGTGAAATCTATACTTCCCATGAGCTAAATCAGGTGCAATCTTTTCATCTTGAATATAGGCCACAATGGCTTTCATCAGTAACAGTATCGCCAGAATCAGTAATGTGACAGTGTCACCTCTGTCCTTGCTGGACCACCGAGTGACACAGAGTGGCTGTATCCCCTCTAACCAAACTCTCCCATGCTTTGCTCTACTGAATATTGCCTTTAAGTTCCTGTTCACACAAGAGTGGTTATCTCTAGTTGTACTGAAACTTTTAACTCAAGCACAAAGCAAAGCATAAAGCTCACGGGAATTCACGTCCTCAGCTGTTTGTACAGCCATTTTGCTACACACAGCTTTATGATAATATCATCCAACTGGTCACAGCAATTCAGGATATTGATTTGCAAAGGACCAACAGAGTTATCAGAGCCAGCTCTTACTCTGCATAAGCAACCACGCCATACATTTCCATCCAAATTTACCAGATGCCCCAGGGGCTGCAGGGGAATCTCCGCTCCGGCACCTGGAGCATCTCCTCCCCCTCCTTCTTCACCGACCTTGGTTTCTGCAGGGCTGCTCCTCTCACAGCCTCTCACTGCTCTCCCCAACTACTGTTGCACAGCAACTTCCCCCCCTTCTTAACTATGTTATCCCAGAGGTGCTACCACCATCACTGATGGGCTTGGCCTTGGCCAGCAGTGGGTCCGTCTTGGAGCCGGCTGGCATTGGCTCAGTTGGACATGGGGGAGCCTCTGGGACG
>NW_009258388.1:894824-934029 GCF_000687185.1 Egretta garzetta
TGCCCCCCCCAAACCTTGCCATGCAAACCCAATACACTTTCCTAGGCTGTGATCCTCACAGCTCATGGGAAGAGGCCCTACAATTCAACAGTTCAAGATCAGCTGGGAAGTTAAGTAATCATAGGCAAATCATTAAGAACATTGCTGAACAGTTTAGGTGCTGAACACAGGTATAAAAAAGCAATGTATTCTTGAAAAACATGCAAAAGAGAAGAAATATGGATGAAAAACTTCTACTTAATTCCTCCAAATATAAGATGTTCTGCGACTAAATATGGTGGGTAAACAACAAGTCTTTATCCAGGACTGACTGCAACTCTTGCTTCCTACAGGCAGAGACAAGGAAGAGGTTGCCATGCTTCTGGAACTGGTTCACCACGTTTCTGTTGCTCAAGAGAAGCAGAGAGAGGACAGTCCAAACCACAGCAGACCGGGCAACAGCTTTCCTCCCCTAATTCTGCTACAGTTCTTCTGCATGAACTTAATTATTCTTTGCAAGCCAGCTGCTCACTTTTAAAATGAAAAGAATAATGCTCTACAACACTGGGACTGTCTAAAGATAAAAGTATTATCAAATGTGAAGTGATGTGATAGAAAGCATTATACAAAAAGAGAGCATCTACCCACACACTGGCTGATACAGAACCTTACAGAATTCTGCTGAAAGGTCTGTGCAAGTCCGTAACAAAACTGATTACGCAAATGCTTCATTGTAATGTGACACATGAAAAGGTCCATTTTAGCAATAACAGTAATAAAGGGTGGTGTTATACCCATTTTGACCAGAAAGAGAAAAGAACTGTAAAGAAATATGAGGTCAAGGACAAGAAGTTATTCTTCTTACACTTACGAGAAGATCTTCAGAAGTAGAAAAATATATAGCAAATATTAAAATATAAAATGTAGGTTTACCTGCCTAAGACATATTTCAATTAATTTATTATATGCTAACAAAAGATAAGAGAAAATTTGTCACACCATGGTTTCTTAATCAATACCCTTTGAGTGCAGCCCCAGTCCATTTCATTTCCATGGCTTAGGACAAGCATGAGAAACACAATTTGTGGAGGGAAATTTTTCATTGCAGAGGATTTTGGCACTTTGAAAATCAGAGGGAGAATTGAGGCAGCATATGGCTAGTGGGGCATACTTTGATAACAGACGGACTAGAGCTGATCAAAAATATCCAGAAAAATTGTTATAGCTTTTTAGGACAACAATAAAAAATAACATCTTTTCAAACACTTTGAAGTTTTTAAATTTAATCTGAGTGTTTCAAGAAAACAAACTTTTTGAGCTCTCTAACCAGTAGAAAATTGAGAAAGTGTTCCTTGAAATTGTCAAAATATTTATCTTTCTTTTTCATAAAAAATCAGAACATTTCAGCCTTCTCCAGGGCTGTCAATACTGCTGTCTAAATTACATTTACATTTAACTTTCCCTTGGGATCCTAGTCAACAGATATTTTTAAAATTTCTTTTCTACCCATCTCACTGGAAATACTTCCTTTTGATTCATCCATCTCAGCCTAAAAATTCCCCCACACCTTTCTGCAAATTGCTTTTTGCCAAGGCAGGCACATTGGTTGTCTTCTCACGTGTCACCCAGATGCCGTGAAGATGCTAGAATGAACTTATGTGAACCTTTAGAAAAGCATCATAAGGAGAGAAAGTACCACAAAAGCAAACAATTAACTGCTGCTCATTTTTCATGGGTACTGGTAAGCACCATGTTTCATGCCTAGACCTCCCAGAAGCAGAATGAAACTTGAACGAAGGACTGTTTCTCCACCGCTCCCCATGGCTAAACACATAAAAGATTTAATACACCCAGATTTTCACAACTCGTCTTTGCCCTCCACATAACGATGCACCAGAACAAGCATCTCCAAGGACTCTGGTTATTTGGTAAATGGCTCTAGGGGAGCCACCTAGATAATGAGCTGAACCAAAAGCTCTAAATGTTTCCTGCTTTCAGCCAACAGAATTAAATAAAGAGCAATGTGCCAAAATCTCATTCCTAGCATTGGAGTGGAACTCTGATCTTAAAAGAAACAATCTGTTCTCTCCACTTTCCTCCTCTTTGCCATTCAAAGTCTTGAAATGTTCAGTGAAGGTAAAAGTGATAAAAGGGCCCAGACTTCTAAGGACTGCCTTATCCTCGCAGGCTCAGGCTCCCAGATACTGCCGGTTGTCACAACCTACCAGTCTTGTAATTAATGATAGCAGTTGGTCTGGGTTATGGTGAGCCCCAGCTCTGATCCAGATCAGATCCTTATTACAGCAAGCCCCACATGCGATGGATAATAACAGGAGTTCTTCCAGTTGCTGCCTACCTTGCAGTAATGTGCCTAACACTCCCACGGACATTATTTTAATCAATTAAGCACATCCCACTGCCAAAACTGTTTTGTTAAAATGCCCTCTGACATGCCTAATGCTTGCTTTCAAGTCTCCTCCTTAAAGTAAATAACAGGCATTTATGCTTTTATGGTTCCTTAAAAATAACGGATTAAGTAGTACTTACCTGAGAAGCCATACTCTGCCTACAGTAATTTTGTAGGAAGACAACAAAAAGATGGGAGATTGCAGCTGCATTACACAAATAAATTGGTAATTTGTTGTGATTTAAAGATGAGAGAAGCAGACAGTGTAATCATCCAGTCTCAGATGGTCCCAGTCTGAAGAGGACTCAAGAACTACACCTTTTGATTCTCTCATCTATTATGAACAATAAATCACCATTAAAGCTCAGGACATAACATGACAACACAAATGTGTTATGTGAATGCATTAGCTCAGTATGCTTCAAGGTGACAACTCAGTAGCAAGACGTGGCTATTCCTACCCACGGGATTCCCATCAGAACAAGTGTATGAAAAGAGCATGCTAAACCCTTGGCTTTGCATGTTCAATGCACATCCCAAGCAATATACCATGGATAAATGTTACACGTTAAATCTCATGGTTTTTTTGCCCATGCAGAGATACAGAATACCAGACAGTACTTTATAAGTCATGATTTCAGCTCTTTCTAGGACAGGGCACACAGCCTAGGTTTCAGCCTCCACAGCTGTACATTTAGGAACGTGCAATGTGCCTTGCTGAGAAAGACCTGCATTTTTAGTTACACAAGCACTCAACATAGCATAGTGGCAAGGCAAACTGCATTACAAATGCAAATTAAAAAAAAAAAATAAAAAGAAAGCAATTTCAAGGAATGCTTGAAATATATGTAAACAAAGTCACTTGGGCTGAAACTGGTCCAAAATTACAAGAAGGTGTAGACCCTTTGAAAGTCCCAGATAACAAAATTAATTACAAACTACTTGCAAAGTTCTGGCCTTCAGAAAGCGAGGTAATTTCCCACAAAGCTTTTCTATGCATAGTGTGAGGGAGGGTGTTAGAGCTGATATACTGCAATCTGAGTTACTTTTAAACATCTGGTCCATTTGCTTTATGTGCTTGATAAGCTCTAGTCAGAGCAACCAATAGTCTTAAAATGTTATTGAGTATCATTTTTAATAACTGTTTTACTTACGTGTCCTCAGGCGGGTTTTAAAATCAGGATTGTAAGTAAAATATGACTCTAAACCACCATCATAATATACAACATTTTTGTAAATTCAATATATTCTTAATGCGGCTTTTGCTACTGTAAGTTGTAGTTGGTGGATATTATGCACCCCAATTTTCCCAGTAATAATTTCAAGAAATAGGCAGAATTATGCACAGGATGGGTGTAGTTATGCCTAGGATGGTCAGTAGGATATTTTACTTCAAACCAACCAACCAACCCCTTTATAAGTCCTGAGCATTAAATTATTTTCTTCCACTGATTTAAATGGAGTTTTGCCTAATGGACGACATTTTTTCTCTCTCATTTGACTCTGGCAGAGCCTCTCTTGTCCTCCTTAAGTGCATTTCAGAGTTTTACACACTATGCAAGAATTTATAAAGGATTGCATATTCCCTTGGAACGGGGAGCTTGACTATTTCCATGTTCCAGACAGTACTGGATACAATGGTAAAAAACTAAAGGTTGCCTAAATGGTTTAGGCATTTAAACCATATCTATCTGTTGTCATCACCAGCCAAATAATCTAGCAATAATTCTTCAGCTGGGAAGAAAGTTCAGGCTATAGGCTGCAAAAGTTGCACACCACTGATTGATCCAACTGCATTTCTTTGAAAAGCAGAAAGCCTAAAATACATCACAAAACTACAGAAAGTAATATCTTTCACTTAATTAGGCTCCTCAAATACATGTGAAAGTATTTTAGAAGCGTACCTCAGATCAATGAAAAAAAAAAAATTCAACAACCATAAAAGCCCTGAATTCATTTATAAATAAATACTGATTCTGGCACTTGACTCTGGTGTAATTTATCCTACATGAAGAGGAGAATCTATGCAAGAACTAGCAATTTATCCTTTGCTCAGCTGTGAGCACAGCTCATGGTGTTAAATAATCTTAATGACACTGTTTTTCCCATGAGCACTCACGTATTTTTTGTGATTGAATAATTTTCTACACCAGTGTTACAATATACATTAGTATTATTTTAAAAAAATTCAAATTTTAATCCACACCTATGAAAGAACGTTTCTGGAGAGACAACACAGGTTCTATATCACATTTTTAATGTGAACCGAAGCATTTTATCTACAAGATTTGAAAAGCAAAAATTCCGTAATGTGCGTAACTCTAATTAGACTGCAACTGAGCAGAACTGTTCACTGGCTTGCCCAACAGCTGGTCTAAATCTCTTAGGGAGGAGCATATTTTTACAAAACATTTTATGAGGCCACACACTGAGAGCTACAGGAGTTTATTATAGAGGCAGGCAGGTTGATTAATAAATATCAATTTTGCTTTGGGAATCAGAAATTTAAGTGGCTTGCCTGTCCAAGATGCCTAGGCAATTTATGGATTTATGCTTATTTACGTGTGTGTGATTTAGTGACTAAAAATGTCATATTAAATAAATAGCCTCATGCCTAACCAGCCCAGATCTTTTATCAACTTCACAAATGCTTATATTTGGCAACATTCAGGAGTGAATATACCCATCCTCAGACAAAAAGATTTGAAGAAAATGAGGATAAAATAGCTGAGCCAACATGTAACAGCAATCTGTCTTCAAGAGACATGTACAGACAGTCTGGCAAGATAACTAGGGCAATAGGAGTGGAAAGAGAGAAGGCCAAAGACTGGGGTGTGTCAGATATGCAGTTGTGAGCCACTTTATTTTCGATGTTACTGCTCAGGATAGATGTCATGAACTTTCACACAGCATTGCTGAAGAAAGTGTGAGCAATACAAGGTGTCAGTCTGGACAAGAACTTCAATCGTTTTATAAAAGCTCAAAAAATATTTGAAGTTTTCCAAGCGGCACTCCTTTCTGGAGGCCACTGGCTCTGTATTCTGGACACAATGGTACTGCTTTATAGTCTTAGAGAATGACGCATAAGCCAGATTTTTAAATTATTCTTTTTAAAGGAAATCTATATCTGGCAGTCACTCGGAAAATGCTTAATACTGAAAACCAAAATATGCTCTGTATACTCACTCTGTGCAAAAAAATCAGACTGTAGACATATTCTGAAGCTGCTGTGGCTTTGTTTCCTTCTCCATCTCACTGTTATTTTCTCAACCTTTCAATTAATATTGAATATTATAGATTGTTACTATTTTCTACTATGTTGCATGCCAGAACATTATTCCACTAACCAGTCCTAGGTGACAGCTCCTGGAACCGCTAAAATATAAACAATTGTCCCCAGTCATTGAACTCTATTAATTCAGGGCATCTCTAGCAGGACACCTGCATCCATTTGCTGTGTCCTCTCTTCTTTAGTCCTCTGTCATTGGGATCACAGGTAACATATTAACTGTGTGAAACACAATATGTAGCTTTCTGCACAGATAGGTTGAGATGCGTTAATTCTCTGTCAAACCCATCCATGCAAGACAAAGTTGCTATGAATGTACAGACTGGGCTCTCTTGTCTTCGATTACCTATCTGGAATTGTCAGTGTCCCTCCTCACTTTCTCTTTCTTTCTTGTTTATTTATTTATTGTTTATAAAGTCTTTCCGCTTGGTACAAACTTGACATAGCGTCATTCCTTTCAACCTGCTCTCATCACCTTTATTCTCTGACTCACTCGAGCATAGATCCCTCACAGCAGCTGGAAGAAGGTTATCTGGCATTTTTTTTTTTCCCAAACTCCTTTGCCTGTGCTTCCACCCTATAAGACTTAGCCAATAATTCATTTTGTGAAGTAGAAATTAGGCAACTTTCTGAAATGCAATGCAACGTCTACCAACTAAGTTGTTTAAGGAAAAAAAAGATCAATACCACATCCATAATTCATTAAAAATCTGTCACTCTTCAAGCATTTTTAAGCATCTCATTCTGCCTCAGAGGTTTTCAGTTTATGAGAGAACCTTTTATGCCTATGACACAGGAACTAGACAGTCTTGCTTCAAAACTTTTTCACCATGGCATAAAGGATTAATCCAAGAAGAAGGGGTGAGGGGACAATCCTTTGCTTT
This sequence comes from Egretta garzetta, assembly GCF_000687185.1. Lineage (NCBI taxonomy): Eukaryota > Metazoa > Chordata > Aves > Pelecaniformes > Ardeidae > Egretta > Egretta garzetta. The sequence continues at coordinate 901,384 of NW_009258388.1, forward strand.
GATAGTACATTTTTATTATTGACTGCATAGAGTATATTTCCCTACTTCTCCTCTCAAAACAAAATGCAATGAATAAAGCAGAGTATTTGAAAATATAGAAAATAAGCCACAACTGACCCATATTTTACGTGGACTAAAGCAAAAAAGCTGACAGAAAAAAAACCCAACAAAACCAAAAAACACCACCCCAAATGAGCCAGAAATGTTAAAAAATTAAATACATTTATACCTGCTAAATAAACATTAAGTTTTAAAATGTTTTGATTGTAGAGAGTCCTCCATATATGCCTGGCCAACTGCTGGATCACACACACAGAGACATAGTTACAGCACTGCGTAGAAAAAGAAAGGAGTTTTACCAACAGTTTGGCACCACTTCCAAGGAAAGCAATGTCAGGTTTGTATCTTATGCTGGCCTTGCTATAGGCACATCTCCTGTTCTCTCCCTTCTGTAAAAACTCATAATTATTTGGGAAGGTTGGTGCCTCCTGCTCTGCAGTGCTGTTCAAACACTATGGTAGAGCTGCCACTCACAGATGATACTGGGAAAATTGCCATGACCAGAGAGCTGGTACTTGTTTTCTGTTGTTGCCTGTTTGGTTTTCAAAAGGAGAAGCCAGAATAACTCTTATTTGGCTCAAATTAGTCTGTGCCTGGGTGTCTTTACAGTTATTCAAATGATCTCAGTATTACATAGCATACATGGAGATCTTAAACTATAGCTGCAAAATAGTTTTCAGAAATGTTTGCAAAGCCATTAGCTATCATAAATTGCACAATTTACCCCTAGACCAAGGCTCTTTCAGGTGCTGTGCTCCCCGAATAATCAAACCCTCTTTTGCTTCAAAGCAGCCAACTCCTTCCAAATGCTACGCCCTGCAGTGCATCCTTCCTAATGGCCAGTATGGGACCCAACGTGGGCTGCATCGTCCCTAAAAATCCATCAGCCCCTACGAGTTTCACTCTAAGCCCTGTCTCCTGCCAGTGCAGGGTTCCTGGGATTTCTGAAAGTAATTAATCCCTTCTCACATAATCTCAGACTAATCATCACACAAAAGCAGCAACACAACATGCCTGCTTTTTGCCACTGACTATCATGGGACCTGTCATGCCAAGCTTGGACTGGGACACTTAGCTTTCAGATATCTAAAACCCAGGTAAATCATGTCTTGACATAGCATTCGTAAAGAAGATATACTACTGAACAGAAAACGTTCATTTGTGGTTTTTTGCATGAGTTGACAGACAGGAATATGTAATTATATCCCTTCTGTACAATTAATTATGGTAGTTAAGAGTAACACTCAGAAGAACATTTGATTTAATAAGATTGGTGGCATCCAATGACATCTTAGTCTCAGTACGCTTTTTTGACTCTTATTTCCACTAGCATTCTAAAAGGATGAAATGAAAATATTTGGGTTTGTGTTCCATGGACACAGATGCCCAGTGAAGTCAAGAGAGGCATCAGATCATCCCAGTGTAACTTAAATATATGCAAATATCTTTTTAAAAGTCAAAGTATACATGTATGTCTCTTCCAACAAATTTCTTTAGAATTCTGCTGCACTTTCCAGTAACTATTAAGAAAAAGAGCTTTTCTTATAGAGGACCATTAACGATAACCCTTCCTTATTGCTAAGCAAGCCATGCCTATGGTTTGTTTCAGATAGTGCATTTGATTTCTTAGACAGAGTTTCTGCCTGCAAGTGTAATCATGTATTCGAAGATACTACTTGACAATACCCAGGGATAGACCCATTTAAAGTTAGTCATTGGTAACAATAGTTAGAAATTAAAGTTCTACAAAAACTTGGTCATTTAAACATTCACCATCCTTCCTGTCCTTACAGTTCCAGGAGATTTAAAAGGATGGCACCTTATCATGCATTTTCCACCAGGGACAGATAACCCTTGTAAAGATTAATGTGCTGCCAGACTACTCTTCCATCCCCAAATGTATCACTTTAAAATTTCATAAGACTTTTTTTTTTTTTCCCAGCTAAGCTGAATAATACCCATAGAGCTTTCTCTTGTATGCTGCAAGGAAGGAATTGTAAAACATGCCAATACCAAACATATTTCCAATATTAACATTCATTTCACACACACACTCTGAATAAGTAGAGTTAGTGCAGCATCAAGATTTCAGACTACATTTTTTTTGCCGTGTTAGACTTCATGATGTTATACATTACCTTAAAGGGTATATTGAAGATATCTTAGTGAAGGTTATTAGCATTGATTTATGTTATTTTGGTGCCTGACATTTTTCAATAGAAGTATCTACACAAGGCAATGAAATAGTTAACTTGGAGGCCACTGCACTTCATTAACTCATGCCCTGATTTTAGTTTTAAAATACTAAAATGATCTGAAAGATGCAAAAGGCAGGAATCTATTATGCATTAATGCTAGAAGTTATGTATTAATTCCAGAAATCAGAGAAAGATTTGACGGGGGGAAAAAAAAAAAAAAATGTCAGTTTGATCCCAATTCTATGAACAGAATTGAAAGCAAGCATCCAATAATCAAACATTTTTTCTGTGATACAGTAATTTCAATAAAAGAGTTTGAGTCTTTAATTTATATCTTAAAAAACTGTGGCTAGACAGGGTATAGAAAATGGAGAAAATTTACTGAACTAATCTGTTAGGTCAGCCTAGATAAAAACTAAAATTATTTCCTCATTTACCTCCTTGCTTTAGAGATCAAAATCATGTTTCTGGCTTGCTGATACAGTTATTTGCTTGTATGCTTGCCAGGCAGTGTGGTACATATCCATCTTCTCTACATGCTACATGCCAGCAATTGCTCTGTTTGTGCTAGGCAGTTGGAAAGCAATCTGTTAAAGTCCAGGGCATGATGCAAAACCATTCTCCTCTCCTCCAAACACCTTTCTCATTGAGAACTGTCTTAAAGAGCAATCTCTCTCTATCAGCACATCTCCTTACTAGGGCCTGGCCAATAGATCTTAGAGTCTACACTTGAGTTTTTAAACGATGCTTTCTTGGCTTAGAAGGTTTTTTTATGGGTTCGCAGAATAGCACACAGATGAAAAACTACTTGGTTCCACCTCAGCTAGCTATATATTCTGTTATAATTTGGATGACCATTACCCAGCTACTTCTCTAAGCAAGTTGAAGAGCTGGGCAATTCATCAGTCTGCTAACATAACCCTCATTTAAATCCTCATGCACAGCAGAAAGTATTTAATATTACAATCCATCACGTATCTCGCTTGCTGGTGTCAGTACACAAGGAGCCTTTTGATCTTTTTTCTTTTTGAGATCTATATTTAAAGTTTCATTAGAAGAATGCATGCACTTTGTAGACGTGGTTTCAAAAATGTCTGCCTTGCAAATTATGCAACCTTCTAAACTAGACACTCTGACGATATGTAATCCCTATTGCTAGGATAGATGAGTTTCCACTGACATCTGGTAACATGACTGCTTCAGCACTCATCCGTCATGCCTGAAGTCCTGCTGTCCTATGAAAGCATCTCTGACTTGTTGCAAACCATTTACTCTGGAACAAAAAGATCCTCTTTTTTTTATGCACAACACTGAATATCAGTGATGAGACAGATTTGCTAGGGCATGGAAAGGGACTCAAGAAACTGGTCTGAGCTGCTGGCTCAGCCATGCAGTTGTACAACTGGGCCATTCTTTTCCCCACTCCATGACTTTGTTTCACCAAATCAGAAGACAATGGTAATACAGACCCCTGCAGAGCCTTTCAAAGTATGCAGATTAAAACTGCTTTATGGGCCAATATAATTAAAGAGAGGTAAGGGTCTGTACTATTCATCACATCTAAAAGACATAATGCATGGTAATTTGTTTAAATTTTGAAGAATATATACAATGTTATTTGTAAACCTCCTCCACCTTTTCCCTTTAGCCTTTTTTATTTTAGGATAAGGAAACCAAGAAAGAGACCCATTCATTCATTCATCATATAAGTTTTCCTCTGGCTTACTCCCAGTTGATTCATTTTAAATTAGTAATTGAAATTAAGAAGGGAATGTAGAGCTCAGGCGAAGCTAGGAAGAGTTTTGCACTTATGATTCCAGAACGAAGAGTTTAAAATGAAAGTCATCTGAGAATGGTGTAGAACTGCAGAACAGCTCTGTAAATAACACAGCAACAGAACAGATTTCTCACCATCACCAGCAGCAAAGTTTAGCAATGTACATTTCAGCACAGTTATTGCAGGCACTGCTGCACAGGATTTCTGAGCTGGAATTGCAAAACCCATCATAAAGATTAAATAAAACAAAAATAATGAGTTTCTCAAATTGCAAGTACATGTTGATTATGAAAGTGGCACTGGAAAGCCAGGAAGTACTTTCCAGAAAAAGGGGTAGCAGAACTTTCATTCTCACTAAATTTCATTAATTAGCTTTTAATGGTCAGAAAGTTCCTCTCACCCAGCCAAATCGTATACAAAGGTTTTAGCACACTAATAAAAAAAAGAGAGAGGACTTCTTAGAGCATGTGAAAGAGCTATCTTCTAGTCACAGGCTTCTTTTTTATCTTACTACACTTTAATTCCTATACTTTATTCTATACTTTTTTCTCCCAGAGCTACACTTTTATGTCCTAAACTAGATTCAGAATTTTTAGGCTTCTAGGATCGCGCTTTAGGCCTACTGTGTAATTTAGCATAATTTGTTATAACCGCTAGAATTAAACAGGTTTCAAGGGATAATTTTTAGAATAAAATATAGCTGCAAAGATTTCTTGCTGACAGAGGGCCCAAGGGAGTTCAGATTTGTCTTTATGTTCAGCTACCAAGTGATGGTGGTTTATCTATACAATGTATTAAATCTTAAATCAACTTTCCTTTCTCTGATTACTATAATTTTTATCTATGAAATCCCATAGTAATCAGCACAACTGAGATATCATTTCAGAATAGCTGTTCAGTATCTTGTCTGTAGATTTTCCAACATGTAGGGAATGCACCAAACCCCAAAAATGTAGTGGAGGAACTTAAATGAAGAATGAAAAGGGTGGCTTCTTCTGTTACCGCTGTAAGTGGCGGATGCTGTTTTTCTCTTGGTGTTTGAAATATTACAGAAACATCTAAACAGAAATGAGTGAAAGATATTTATCTTTGTTTATTTAATTCTTTCAAAAGAAGCACCTCCTTTCCTCTCATCTTCATTGTTTCATCTTTGTCTATAAAGAAGGTCAGAGCTGTATATTGAGGAAAAAGAGGTGCTAACTCTTTAAGGAGGATTAAAGTAAGAAAACAAAATGTTCTGAATTCCCTTGTGTGAGGCAGAATATGTTCAGTGTCTGAACAGATAGTCTGTCTTTGGTGAGACCCAGGACACAGCAATGGAAGATAAGTAGAGAAGAAAACTTTTCATTAGGGCAAGTGAAGATAGAAAGTACTAATCTACTAATCTCTCTCTCCTTTTGTGCAAGAGGGAGAACAAAAGGCAAGAGTTGTGCAAGGTTAGCATCAACATGTTAATGGTTTGGTGTTGATACTTTTTGGCACCATTTCAAAATACCTGGAGGTAATTTTGTGAGGCAAAGGCAGTTCTGAGAAAGGCTGATGGACCATAACAAGACTTCCCTCAACAGCCCTGTGGGAAAAGTGCATCTACACAAAGAAATGGTCATCAGGACAGTAAAAAAAAGAGCTAGAAGAGCTGAAAGACAATGCAGTCACAAGAAAATGATTATCAGAAAGATCAGTATGGTCAAAAGGAGGTGAACAGGCCCCATATTTAGCCAGGAATTACTGAAAACATCCAAACTGGACCTGGAGGAACAGAACAGAGAACCTTGCCTCGGCTCTGCAGCCACAAACTGGACAGTGGAGAGTTTCAACATCCAACAAATCAAAGGCCTTTAGGAGCACATTTCAGAAGTAAATCCCTAGCACAATAAATCAAAAGTGCATTAACAAATACTGCTTCTTAAGTTATGTGTAGGATCAACGCTAGCATAAATTTCAGTCAGTATCAAATATATAAAAAACAGCTTTGTGAATATGATAAATTCGATTCTTCTTTCAGTGAGATAAAGTTTAGCCTATGCCTTGCTACGTACTAAAATCACAAAGCTTCGTTATTCCTAATGCATCAACACCAATTGTAATTTGCAATAGGTAAATATTTCCTGAATATTGTATTAGATTAATGTTTCATTTGCAATAAATGACACTGAAGAAAAAAGAGCCAACTCTGACAATTCTCAAGTACATATTGAATCAGTGGTCATTTCAGCCTAAAAAGAATTTGAATCTCAACAAGAATTTTTAATTGAACCCTCTGCATTTTAGCTTATGATTTAATCTACCAAGTTGCTAAGGCAACAAACGATTATAGCTGCTGGGCAAAATTCACAGAATTGTTAATCGATCTTAATCTGGATACGCTGCATCAGTAGTACTTTCAGAACAGACAACACTAAGAAAAAAAATTGGGGTTAATCCTTAAATTACAACATACAATGACACTAGAATTGCAAATATACTTTTCATAATAAAACTTCTCTATTAGATATACCGTAATTTAAAACCAGTTGTTCCAACAGAGAGGAATCATTCACTGAGCTTTGTATATCCCCCGGCAGCATGTCTCGCAGAGACATCTAATCAATGAGCTTTTTAGTGTGCTTGGCTCTCCCTCTGCTCTGAAAGGGGAAGAATGGATTTACCCTAATCGAAGGTTGTAGTCATTATTCTAATATGATTGTGTTGGAGGATAACCTTTGTATAGTGCTATTTCAAATCTGTGTACTATTTGCATGGCCTACTATATAAAGTGTAATGAACAGCCAAGCTATGGTCAAGAAGTTACGCAACTCTATTCTTTATGCTGTTTTCACCATGAGCATTAACCAATCACTTAAGATCTCTATGCATGTTCCAGTTTCCCATTTCACCAGTAGAAGGGTATAATTAGACTTAGTTGCAACACAGGGACGTTGTGAGATCAACTGACTTTTGTATTTTTAAAGTATTCTTAGCATCAAGTCTTATGATTAGCATGTTTCTTTTAATGGCCACCAGTATTTAGCCAGACAGTGTTTTCTAGTTTATAGTTTCATTAAGTGTCCATAAATTCATGCATCCAGATTTAGCTAACTTAGCAGTTATGAGAGTGCTTTCACTCTGGTTTAATCTAATTTACTTTTAAAGAGGGCAGCTAAACCCTTCTGAACATCCCAAGCTAGTGTCTTATTCCTGATGTATTTTTTTTGAAAAAACCTTAGCAATAATACACTAGGGCAGCATTTTGCAAAACAAATCAATGTATTTATTCAATATATTTATTTTTTCTTGAACTTATATTTCTCATTTGGTGACTGTTCCTCCCATTCTTTTGCTGTTGTAATCTAGGGTACCTCGAGTTACCACAAAATAATGTTCTAGGTGAAGGAGTCCAAGGACCAGCATGAGTTTCAAATAAATGCCTGTGCAAGACCATTTGGACTCCACTAGTTGAACGAGAAGGTTGCAGGTACACAGATGAGGAAGAATTTTCTTTGGCAGCTGATACAGAAAACAAACCATATGGTCTTTCACCAGGACCTGGAATTTATGAAACTTCTTGGTGGTAAACTAACCTATTACAACATTCAGAAATATGATTGATCATTAACCTTTTTGATACTTAATAATCAAATCATATTGTTTGTGGAAATAAGGATGTGGTTTCCCCCTGTACCACCTGAAACCAGAAGCCCTGTTACTGCAAAGGCGTACGTGAGTGTAGCTCACTGATGACCTGTGAGTAGTCCTCATGACTGCACTGCATGGAACACTAAATGAGATAACGCCCCAGAAGAAAGGAAAAGAGAATGATAAAGATGTGTTTCAGCTGGAATTGTACAACTAACTTCATTTTTGCTTCACGCTATTTAAGATGTTAATCCAAAAGATCGCTTTTTCCCATTTAGGTCTGGAAAACAAAACCATATTAGAAAAAGGTTTTTGAAGGAAACACTAAAGAAGGACAGAACTAAAACTGGTAACGCTGAACTGTCTGTTACAACACAACTTCTTTCCCTGTGGTTCTCATTTGTCTTCCTCATATCTTACTTTATCTTCACAATAATTTATTCATTCTCTCCCCGTTGTTTATTATAAGTTCCTCATTTGTTCCCATCTCTTTTAAGTTTATCTACTGTTTGTTCAGTTTTTTTAAAAGACTTCTACCTCCCTCTGCACCTTGTAGGTGTTATCCATTACCTTACTTCTTACCTTACAGTAGTTACTGTGTTAAAATATGTTTTCTAATTATCTCTCTGAAGAAACTTGCCTAGCTCTTTTAGTTAAAGGAAGCACACACTGCTGTAATGAGGAGAAAAATCTGGATTGTTTTAAAAGACTGAAGTTAAGAAACATATATAGGCCTTCATTTTAAAAAAAAAAAAATAAAATTTTTAGGCTTCTTTGCAAACATATATTGTATAATACATACACATATACATTCACACATATATAAATATGACTGTCAAATGCTTTTCAGTCTTCCCAAGGAAGTTAACTAAGATAGAAAGCTTTGAACAAATGAAGGGATCTCTGCCTGAAAGATGGAAATCAAATTGTGCATTCAGTTGAAAATTATGATACATTAGAAATTCTTGATAAGTTATATGCAGTCATATACATAACACAGGATGCTACTTGAGCAAAACGCTTAAGAGATCACAGCTGAAACAGTAGAAGGAGTTTCATCCCTTTTCCAAATCCTTCATATTAAACAAATCTTTAAAAAAGGCCCCTAACTGGAATCCTCCAAATCTTTTCCTACAGGACAGCCCAGTTTTAAACCTTTTCCCCTCTTATCCATAAAAATGAGAGGTAGTTAAACAAAACGTACTACTCATACAGTTCAGTCTCTTGTGCCATAAATGTTTTTTTCATTTAAAACACATCAGTAGAATGTCCTCTGAAGCTCTATTTAACACCAGATGCCTAATGAAAAAGGCGCATTGTTTATGCAATTTTGACAATATTCCAAGTAATGGACAGTAACGTGTCATTGAGGCTGAACTCCCCATTGACTTTAATCAGGGCTTCTGCCAAAATACAGATATGCCCAGTAACAGTTACGCATGCACACAGTTACAACAAAGTATAATACTAAACACTTTGCATTTGAGGCTTTCATCACTTGTTATTTGACCATCTTTTTTTCCCCCTTCCAAAAAGTCTTGCTCATACTTGACACGAGTTATATTTTGCCTGGCTGATGCTCAATTTTTTCCTTACTGTGGTTAATTCAAAATGTCATGACAGATCAGGCATGTATAATTATTATCGTAATATACAGGGGATTTTTTTTTTTTTAAACAACACATTATTTAGAAAGGTAAAGTCTATAAAAGGTGACTCAGGCAAATAGTTTATGAATGACATTTGATAAAGTACCTGTCAGAGTACAATCTCTACATACACTGTAATTAATTACCAGGTATGTTATAAATGTAAAAAGGAAAAGTTTGTCATTTCTTTTGATTTTGAATATAAGAGGTTTTAATTTATATAGTACTGTAAGTAGAACCAAGTATTATTCACTGAAGACTGGGTCTTAGAAAGCCTTTCTGAGCTGATTTGAATTCGGTCTTTTCTCATTTGCTGAGGGCTGGGTGGGCAAAGAGAGGGAAAGACTCTAACCCAAGATTGTAGCATAGCAGAAGAGCAGAGAACTATGAATTGGTAATTCCAAGGTTTGGATTCAAGCTACAGTGGAGTACACCATACCTGATATCTGTTAGGGACTTCCCGCTGCTCAACGCATATCACCCTGACCTCAGAGCTGGTTGTCAGCACACCACATACCTCAGCTGGAAAACTTAAAGACTGAAAAATTAGCCATAACAATATAAACTGTATAGAAACTCTATAGAAAGCCAGAAATGGCACCTTTTGTCTCTCCCTTCCAAACCATATTCTCCTTATCCTCCAGACCATGGTGGTGGAAAGACACATGACGACTTATCCCTAAAAAGCCTCATAGATGTGCAACATTAAACAGCTGAACATTTCCAAAATCAGGTTTAAACCTCAGTGGAAAGATAAGTGAGTCTCTTTGGGGCTTTTTTGTGGGGGTAAAAGTCTCATGAACATTTGGCAAATAACCCAAAATATCCTGCCAAGAGCTGAATGAGAATGCTGTATTTATGTGGCAAAACTGCATGTTTTGCCAAAGTCAGCTGTAGATGGCTCATTGCATACACGGAAAAGTTACTACTCTAGAGTTCACAATACTCAGTGTAGAAGCTGTCTGTAGTTAAGGTGTGAAAGTAACTTTTATTCTATATTTTCATAAATCAAAATAAAGGTTCAAAACTAAAAGGTTTGCTGTCTGTGTTCTCACGAAGTCCATACATTTTGTCACATATTCCCTATAAACCTGTTCAAATAATGGATTATTCATTCAATAACAAAACAAAGCTAGAAATCAGGTCAGGTAGATGTGAAATACTTCATTCAGTCCAACAGAAACGTTTTTATCTGGAAGGGGGAACATTATTTCTTTTGCTACGTTTACTTCTAAATATTTTGTTCCATGGAACAAAAACTGGAATGCCAGTTTAAAAAGACAAGTCCAAAATTATTTTGCAGCTTTGAAATAAAATATTTTGACTTTTCCAAAACAAACCTTACATTGAAAATATCACTACAAGACAATGTTATTTCTGATTTTTTTCTTCTCCTTTATTCAGGTGAAATTGTTTACTTCGACTTGAAATGGCAGCGAGTTTTAAGGTAAGACTGAAACAGGTTTCTGTGGCAAATTTACTATTAAAAACATCACCATCTGTACTCATCATAAACACTGCATGCAGTTAGAGTCTTAGCTTTAAGCGATCATTTCTGACAATAAATATGCACGTGTGGAATTATTTTTTTTGTACTGAAAAAATATAGTTTGTAGCAATGTCACTTAAACCCAAGACAAAACAATAATATTTTCCCCATATTTTAATATGATACAACTCCTTAAATATTTCAGAAGGATCACAAAATGTTTATTAATCTCAGCAGACTGCTTCTAGAACAAGATAAAGTGTCAAAGTGTACAGCAAAACCCACAAGCAGATATCACCATCTTGTAGGATCAGCTTTTTGTGCTTTGTTGGCTTTCCTGAGGCTAGTAAACTAATAGGAAAAACTTTATAATTTTATTTGTTCTATAGTAGTTACTCTGGAGCGAGTGAAGTTGTGCATTAACTTGTGCGACCCCTAAGGTGACATCAGAAAATTACTCCTTCCATTTATTTAGGGGTTTGAAGTCTACACTGAACTTAAGATGATTATCACCAGCTTTTACTAAATGAAATTAGTAGGAAACCAGGATGCTTTTACTAAAATAAGTCTTGTTTCCCTCAATCCCCATATGATCTCATCAGTCAATGATGCAGAAAGGTAACAGGAATGTTCCAATTGCAATTCCTTCCTTAAGAGCATAATAAAAATACATCATAAAATGCACAAGTAGAGTTTCACGTGATACACACGCATAACACTTTTTTTGATGGTATGTACAATGAGCGCATCTCTCTGGTATGAAAACATACCGTAAAATAACAGTGGAGGTTCTTCTGTAGGAGTGTATGGTAGAGGACTGAACACAATACATCATATTTCCCTTCTATGAGGCATTTAAGACCATACCTTCACTGATGCCAATTTTTTTTTATTTTTTTTTTTTTTTTGAGTCTAGTAAACTGGAGGCATGTAATTATAGGAACATCTGTCTTTTTACAGGGTAACATATTCTCATTTTCAGTTACGGTAAGACCTTTGAGTCCAGGAAAGAAAAATAAAACAAATAAAAGAAAATATTTATTATTTTTTAAACAACTTGCACCTTTTAAGCCCATCTCACAGTTTAGTGTGCCTAATTCACCTCTTAAGAAGGAATTTCAAACACTGCAGTTTGGTTTTTTTCCTTCTACAGATTCCAGAAATTACCACTGAGTTAGCAGATATCTCAAGCTTCCAATCTGCACAACCTTGAAAAAGCTATATGTGACAATTTATTACATTCTATTAAACAGAGACCTGTTTTATCAGGGAGAGACCTATGGGACAGCAACATGTATTGTACTCTACAGCTTAAGTGAAAACCTTTCTAAAATATAATTTCCTATCCATTTGCACATGTTGAATATGATTCATATATTCTGACTTTTTTTAATCTCCTGTCTGAAAGGTCCTGCTTTTTCATGTTCACTCATGAAATGTTTCCAGATTTCAAACAAATAGACCCATGAGCAGCAGAATAAACAAGGCCTCCCTCCCTACGGCTTTGAGTTGTGTTGGTAAATTCTGATGCCTGATAAAGTGTTGGCTCCAATAGAAGTTTCTGCTGTGGCAGAAATTTTACATTTTTCTATCTTTCTCTCTCACCCTGCCACCTCTCATACTTACCTGGATTGATTCACCAGTGTCTAAACCCAGAGGAGTTCATGCTATAGCTTTCCTCTATTTGGTTACCTCTTTTTATGGAAGTCATAGGAATTCCTTTTTAACCACTGGCCTCTTTCAGATTTGATTGAAAATAACCAAAGGGGAAGAAAATCAGTGAAGGGGACAAAAATCAGCATCATGGCCTAATACAGTATTTTGTTCAGAAAACATAAAAAATTACCTTTTTTCTTTTCCCATTGCAATCTGTGTATTTCTTTTTCTTCTATTTCTAAAAAGCTTTATGTTATAGAAATTCTTACAACATCAGAATGTTTTCAGTACTTCAGTTCTTGATTTTTGCCATTCATTTGTAAACATTTTTCTTAGTGGATTCAGTCACTATTGATTTGTCCACAAAGCTATAAGCCATCTCTAAAATATTCAGTTAATTATGTACGAGTAATTTATACTTCCCTTTCCATTGTAGATATGCATATTTTTCAAAATTATATTTTATCATCTGCCTATTCTTCCAGATCTGTTTAATTCATCTGAAATGCTTTACAGTTTTGTCTTGTTTTTACTATCCAGAATAATTGCATGCCATCTGCAAAGTGCCCTGTGCCTGTCTAGTTATTTCCCTCATAAATAATTACAGTATTTGTATTTCTATAGCCCAGTCTTGGACAGATTTCAATATGTGTATAGGCTTTCCCTGGTCCAGGTTGTCTTAGCTTCCCTTTTGCCATATCTCAAATAGTCCTGAATGGACTCCCCATTGTTTTCATTACTTAGATTCTAATTTTCCTTAATATTTTATTTTCAGAAATATTTTCTTATTCATTTCTCCCCATTATTTTCATTACTTAGATTCTAATCATAGAATCATAGAATGTTTTGGGTTGGAAGGGACCCCTAGAGGTCATCTAGTCCAACCCCCCTGCAGGAGCAGGGACACCGCTAACTAAATCTTCCTTAATATTTTATTTTCAGAAATATTTTCTTTCCTTAGCATCTTAGAGTGGTGAGGCTTTGTCAAAGTCATTTAGTAAACACAAATAAATTACTTCAGCCTCTTTTCTGCTTATTACTAATTTACTGACACAATCAGAGATTCCATTAAGTTAAAAGAAACCTGGTTTTCCTTTACAGAAGCTATTCCTGTTTGTTCCAATCCCATTACATTTATCTCATTAAAAGTATCTGGCACAGATTTTCTGACGTGTAATTCCCAAGATCATCCCTAGTGTTTCTTAAAAGACAGATAAACATTTGCTGCCATCCCGTTCTCTGAATGGAACAGCTGTGACACTGCGCGTTTTTACTAACTACCCATCAGCCATCTTATTCTATATAAGTAATATTACCTGTAAGAGAGAAAGATTTTTTCTACTTTTTTTCTTTTGCAAATGTACAATACTGCCAACTCTTGAAAATCTAGAGTTAAATTACCCCAATCACAAATTTACTTGTATCTCTGGAAAACAGACTGTGCTGAGCAGATACAGTTCTTTGCTTCTAGGACCAGGTTTTGTCCTGGGAGCTCTGAGGAGAGTGGCTTTGACCCCCGCAACCCTCCCAAAGTTGTTGACATCAATAGTTCAAGGCTAAGCAAAGGCAATGAGGACAAGTGGGTAGTAGATACCTACTCTATGACCTTAACAGTTCAGAAAAATAGGTGAGACTGGATGAAATATAGCATGAATACACACGGTCAACATGGTCTGGCACCTACACCTACAGCAATGTTAGCAATGCAAAACACCATTGGCCAATGCTCCCAGCACTTTCCCCATCTTTATTTGTGGTGTAATCTTTGCAAAAAGAGTGTGAAATGTGAGCTGCAGGGTAGATGCAAGGCATAGAAGGGTTAAGTTAAGAATGGCATGAAAAACATCAAGAATATTATTTCCTTTCTTCTCCACCTTTTGAGTTTTTCCTCAAATTCTTGTTCTTGCCCCAGACTTGGCCACAAGATGCAGCTGCCTGGGTAGCCTCTACCACAGTGTCCCTCAGCAAGTGAATCTTCCCTCCTTCCCCACAGTCAAACAGATGCCAAAGCAGTCATTCAGGAGACCATGCATCTTACAGGGAAAGGGAAGCTGGGAAACTCACTGCCTGCCCAAGCAACCAGGCCATTTTGGGGGGAAGAGAAAGCATTTCCAGAATATAAGGGACTTTTACAAACGCTGCATTTTGATTTTAATAAAGCGTTGCCCTAATGATTTTTCGGTTTATATAAGAAGAAATAAGTTAACTATTTGTTAATAAGAAAGATCTTATCACAGGTTCAAGTGCCACTACAGCCCCCAAGACATTGCTAAAGAACAAAATTAAAGTACAGCATGGTGCCCTTCGCCAGCGCTCCCAGAAGACAGTGTCAGAACACTAAATCCATTACTAAGTAATAATGATCTAATAAATAATAGTACAGAGAATTTATATTAGACCTTCTACCTGCCATAGGTCTTCAGTATCATACCTAGTAAGCCAACAAACATCAGCAGAAAGGGTTTGTGTGGAGAGGTGGAGATGGATGTCGCTGCAGACAAAGGGTCCCACAAGGATGTGCCAAACACTGTTATACCAGATCTCAAGCTTCTTAATGAAGCATTCACCCTACCATAATTAAGAAAACTCATTTATACTAACCATTAGGATGAAAATTATGTTGAAAACCCCATCTAATTGAAAGTATAACACTCATCAACTGAGTTCAACACGTGCAGAATTAAATCAAGGACATTAATTAATTAACACATTAAGTAAGTGGTGGTATATTAGGTAGGGGGTTAATTTCTATACTGGGCAGTCATGGCAGGTTCTTACTATTTAGGTCTCTCTAGTCAAAAAGGGACTCTATTCCCAGAACCTTTTTCAATTAACACCAAGGGCTGGTGGTTTGGGGGTTTTTTTTGTTTGTTTTTTGTTGTGTTTTTTTTTTTTCCCCCCCAAACTGTGTATATTGTCCGTGTCACTCAGCAAGATGCCAAGTATCAGCACAGTGTTAATGGAAAAGAGCCAATAAATGTAATAAGATAGCACTTGTCTGTAATTCAGCCTCAAGATATGAACATGTCTAGCTAAAGAAATTACAAAGGAATTATACAATAGTTAAAAAGTAGATATAATTTGATTATAGTAGATAAATTAGTAGATAAAATTTGAATATACGCAGGGATTCCTATTAATTTCTGCTCACTTGTATTGGTTTTAGCCTGGGCAATTCCATGGTATCACAACATTTAAGCATTTCCTTGTCTGTGTAGTGCTTAGGACAATGGAACCCTGCCCTACAATCATAGCCCCTGGGTAATACTATAACCCAAATTATCATCATCATCATTCAGATTGAATTAAGAGGCTTGGAAAGAATATGCACCTAGGGAGGAATCTCCAGACCAGTCTTGCTTAGAACATTACTGATAGCTATAATGAGAAGGGCAGTGGAATATTTGCTTTGATGTATTCAGGGGCCTGGAAGGACTGTGCTAATAACCTGGTCAATAGTCTCGATGTAGCAAAGATTAGACCATCGGAGCTGTGCTACAGCAGGGCGACTCCAAGAACGGATGAATTTCATCCTCTCCCACACCTCTCATTTTATTATCAGATGAGATTCTCAAAAGGAATTTAAAAGAGTTTGAGGCTTACAGTTCTTTAAAAATCAAAGGGAGCTGTATTTCTGCTTAAATTAGGCTGAAACCTACTTTTCCCAAAAGCCTGGATATAAAAGAATCCAGCTTTTCAAGATTATATATAAACACAACCGTCATCCCCGGGTTTAGCAGTGTTTGGGAAAATTTTGTACTTATCCACCCACACATGATCTTACTGAAGTCTGCAGAGAGTTCACCCACAGATGGATGTGACCCACCGTGTTTGTATCTCGTATGGTGGAGCAATACTAACAACCCCTACATTTCAGTCAGACGAGTCCAGCAAAAATCATTTGGAGGCTGCTATTTTTGTTAAGGTTTCTTCCTTCGTAACCCCTAGTGGCAATGCAATGAGCAGCTACTATATGGGCTCAGCCTCCTTTGAATATTAAATTACTGAAGTTCAGAAGAATTTAATTAGTATCTCACCTACTTACCATCTTCAAGTGATGCCTCTGCCACAATTATGGCACTACATTGCAAGCAATTTCAGCTTAATTGAATAACTTGAGTAAAACCTGGGTTCCAATTGCCAGTATTATCTGCATTAAGATAGCTATAACAGAGTTAAAAAACTGAAAAGGTGAGAAGATCCCTATGCGTGCTGTGATACCAGGTTTATAGCAGATACTCTAGTTTATTCACCTCTAATATTGCCACATTGTCAAAAGAAATATGTTTAAATAACATTGCAGACAAATCGATGGTCTGGGTGTAAGCAGTTAAAGAATTACAAAGTCAAATCAGGCTGTCAGGTAGCAAAACGTAGGATCTAAAATATTTTCAAATATCCCTCATTTTAACAGTTTGTGCCTCTTCCCCCCGGGCTGCATATACCTGTGTGCACTTCAGCCACTGACTGCCAACCTCCGTTTTCATGGTTCCTCACACAGAGCTATTTGTAAAATATATTTTCCTACAAAACTCTTGTACTGGAAACAAGAAATGAAGAGGCTTGGAGACAGTGAGAATGAGGCAGGAAGAGAGCAATGGGACAAAGCCCGGATTGCATTTTCCTCAGGCTGTTTCTCTACCCCATGGCATTTTGTGTAGCTCCAAACTGGCTCAGATCCCTCTCCAGTCTGAGATAATGACCTGGCGTAGGAACTCAGCTGCTGAGTCATTCCACTTCAGCAAGAAAGCGTGAGAAGAAAAGGTGTAGGGATAAAGTCAGTATATGAAAATTTATGGAAAGCCATAGATGTATGTTTCCAATGGCTCTATAGTCCAGCTGAGAAGGTAGAGTTTCTAAGTCATTCTGGTCTGAAAGAAGTATCAGTACTGGGAAACATATCTATCCTACTTCTCTGCAGCTACGCTAGAAAAAGAGCCGCTACACTTCCAAATGAGGAAGATACAGCCCCTAAGCACAGACATGCACAGTCCTCCAAAGGCATAAATATGGAAATTCCCAGTACGTCAAGTGCTGAAAGAAAATACAGGAGGCAAATTAAGTTTTCCAAAGCAATCCCAAGACTTCACTTTTTTAATAGCAATAATAGGCTGACACAGAGACGCTCTATTGCTTTGCTCAACACAGTTGTTTTTCTACTGTTTAGAAATATAAGTACTGACATGATGCTCTGCCTGGCTGACTGTTGCCTCTCTCTCTATATGCAACTCTGTTTCTGTATTAGTCTTTGAGGTACAAGTGTTTAGTAGTCCTTATGGCCTAGTTTATACTCCAAGATAGAGACAGGATTAAAATTCACTAATCCCAGTATCTTTAGGAGAGTGTAGGTAAATAGCACTTTCAGAAATGGAAACCTGTCTTGGGTATTTTAACTGAGATTGCTTGAGTCAGTTCTTCAGACATTCTCTGACATTACAGCTTATTCATAAAGTATAAGCAAACCGAAACATCCTTGTCTGCACTTTACTGTACTCATTCCCATTTGCCTTAAGTAAATACCAAATCTCCAAGGTACTGAAAAAACAATGCCTTTTCAAAACAGAAGCAAAATTATGAACATAATAATTAGGAAAAGAACCCATTTTCAGCTGAAACCTCTAATTCAGTTCAGATTGGCTCCGTTTATGGATTTGTTGCAAAATAGTAAAGGAAACCAACTGCCGAATGACTGCTAAAGACGAAACAGCAGTAATTGGGGTGTGAAATCGGACGTAAGCATGATCATCAGAAGTTGGTTGATGACATTAACACTCCTAGAGTGTTAAGTTGTTAACTTTGAGCTATTTGGGCCAATTCCCAGTAATTAATATAAGCCTTTATACTCACATGCTATGTACTATCATTGAAAATTCTATTTCCCTGCTTGGCATTTGCTCATCTGCTTGATCAAAGACACAATTTGTGACACTGACTTCAAAGTAGAAATTTCTTTATTTGTTGAAAACTCCATTACTCTTTTCAGCATTTCCAATGTCATGTTATCAATTATAATAATTTTATTAAGTTGATTATCAGGTTTAATGATTTTTTTATTTAGAAGCACAAACTTCAGCCACTCAGAGCTGATTAAGCCCAATGCAGCAATCCAGACAGATGTTTATTATAATTGCAGTGGAAAAGAGGCTTTGAAAAAATCAGCTGTGTACTTTTTCTTTGAGAATGCCATTATTTTCTGCAGAACACAGTTTAACCTAAAAAGCTAACTTCTACCTCTTACACATGTAAAAGACACATTCTGTTCAAATTTGGAAGATAACAGATGCTATTCTATGTGCTTGAGTCTGTTGGTTGAAAAAAAAAAAAAAATCAATTGCAACTGCTGTGGCCCAGAGTTTTTATAAGTCTTAGCAGAATAAAAGCTGCCCAGAGTGCTGTGATTTCATGGGCAACTGTGATCCACTGGACTTGATAACATTCAAGTGTGTTTCATATTGCTTTTGCTTGGGGGGAAGAAAATCCAACAAATCAACACAACTATTCATAAAGATCACATACGACAAAAGAGAGGCAGGAAGAACCATGTCTCTTATTCTTTCAAAGCAGCCAAAAAGCAAAATGATCAATAAGAGTGCAATTGTGTTGAACAAGAAGGGCATCAATCATTACACGTTAACAGCTACCTGGTACAAACTTGTACTTCGTGGGTGGCTCTCAGTGTTAACAAGATCCATGTGTAGGTGTAGGAATGGATATAACAGAAAAATAA
This sequence comes from Egretta garzetta, assembly GCF_000687185.1. Classification (NCBI taxonomy): domain Eukaryota; kingdom Metazoa; phylum Chordata; class Aves; order Pelecaniformes; family Ardeidae; genus Egretta; species Egretta garzetta. Next base: position 920,555 of record NW_009258388.1, read on the forward strand.
GGAAGAAATACCTAAAGGAGAAATACAGGAATGGATCCTGAAGGCAATTCAGAAAAAAAAAAAAATATCACAAGAAAAAGTTACACCGTTACACCGATTAACTATGGAAAAGAAAAACAAAAACATGGGACGGGAGAAGACAGCAAAAAGTACTGTGGGAAGTCAAGTTAGTAAACAGTGCAGCTCTTAAAAAGTCACCTGAGTCATCAAGCCTACTGACTATTTTTTGACATTTCCCCCAACTGCATCAGCTTCAGTAGCAATATTGCCTTTAAAAGATTATTAGAAAGCAACATGACCTGCTGAATAGACATGTTGAAGGGAACCAAATGGCAAAAAGCATTTTCCATTTAAAAAAAAAAAAAAATAATCTTTCTGAGAAGTCTCAGCTATTGATACCAAGCTGTTACACAGTAACAAGCTCTAAAACTCTTATTTAGACTAGATTCTACACAAAGTGTTGGAAAATAATAGTCAGTTCAGAAATATCTTTTTTCTTAAAAATGCCAAAATTCTGTTGTTTTTTTCACAGCTCTACAGTCCACAAAACTACATTACAGCAAGATGAAATAAAAGGCATGAGAAACGGGAGTTTAAAAAAGAAGCACTTGCAAACAAAATGTGTATTAGCTTTAGTGCTTCTTAGTCAGGCTGCCAAGATATTCTTCCATAAGGTCTGACTAAACAAAATCTGTCCTCTGCGTGGTGTTGCTCCCTTCTCCCAAGCAACAAGTTATAGGACAAGAGAAAATGGCCTCGAGTTGCCGATTGGATATTAGGAAAATCTCTTCACCGAAAGGGTTGTCAAGAATTGGAACAGGCTGCCCAGTGAAGTGGTGGAGTCCTCGTCCCTGGAGGTATTTCAAAGATGTGTAGGTGCTTAGGGACATGGTTTAGTGGTGAGATGGCAGGGTTAGGTTAATGGTCGGACTTGATGATCTTAAAGGTCTTTTCCAACTTAAATGATTCTGTGATGGTAGCCGCACCCAACCAGAGCTTCTGGAGTTGAAAACTTCTGATTAGTACTTTGTTTTACATCTGATTCTGACAAAAGCCAGAATGTTTTTGATGTATGTATACATATATCCAATGTTATCATTGGATGTATAAACAAATATCTTCTCCTGAGTGAGTGAATTATCAGGATATTCCCCAGTGAAAAGGTATTACAGCAGTTTAATGCTTCGTTTAAAATGCAGAGTACATTCCCAAGCACCAGTAGTAGCTGAAGTCTGACAGAAGGGCATTTCAGGCACTGAGCTTAAGGAAACAACTGGTGTTAAACCTGTCTGACATCTCTGAGAAAAATCCCTCCTGTTACAGTCTGACTAATAACTCCAAGCTGCTTTATTGCACTTTTCATCAGTAGGTCACAAAACGCTTTGGAAAGGTGGCAAACATTGTTACAGATACTTTACAAATGGACTGGTATTCTTGTACTCCTGGACTCAAAGAAAGGAATGGAGAGAACAGACAAATCTTATGTCTGTAGCATCTAGTAGTGTTTCCATGGATTTGCTGGATATATTCTACTTATTTCAGCTGGGAAAAACCCCCACCTTTATAATACAACATCTCTCTCTGTTTATTTTATATACTATGAGTATTTCATATGGCCAATACATCAAGGAAAAAACAAGCTCATTTCATTACAGGGAAGCAAGGAGTAACTAGTACGATGCAAAACATTACAGAAAGACAAAGAGGGGTTCCTGGAATTTCTCATTTTCTTGGTTATAAGTGAGAGACACGGCCAGGAATATTTGCAATATATCAGCCTTTTTTCAAGAAATAAGACTTGGGAACAAGGCTATCCTTAAGGAGAAATCTACTATCTGAAAAGAATAAAAGATAAAACAGCTAATTAATAGTAATGGGTAAAGCACACAGTAGATCAAGAACAGAGAAAGTCTCCTGAAACTGCAATTCAGATTAACACTTGAAAAGACTTTCAATACCTAGGAGGCCCTTACAAAGTAAACAGTGTCCATAGCCTGAAAATATTTTCAAATTCCTTTGAAAATTCCTTTCTTTATTCTTTGGGCAAATCTAACCACATATAATGGTAGTCACTGTCAGAATTTGCCTTGCCTGTGTCCATCAGAAGCCATCATTTATTTCACCAAAAAATAAAGGATTGAAATGCCTGAGGTTTACCTTAAGTTGCAGAGATTTCTCCAATTAAATCACCCACCGACAGAAGCATTTTTATTTGGTTTCTTTTTAATTCTGTCAGAAGCTAGAAAGATAAAAAGGTACTGTCTGCACCAACATAAATCGTGTGGAAAGCCAGCAATCAGAAATCCAAGGCAAAAAAAAAAAAAAAAAAATCAAGCACACAAAACAATGGACTTAGCTATGATGACAAAACCCCAAAACTATTCGTCATTAGTAACTATTCTTTACCGTAACATTCACATTTTGCACCATTTTAGGACTTTCTTCAGAGTAAGACAAGGACTGCAAAAATGAAAGACATTCCTACCCACACGAAATTAAGATACGAAATATTCTTCAGAATTCTAATTTATAAGCTGCTTGTTTCGCCTTGAAACATAACAAAATAACATAAAAATTCAGAGCTGCTTTTGCCACTTCTCTAATAGCAAGGGCAAGCAGATACATTTGTGTGTTTCCTTTGTCTCTTTTTACTCCGATTGCTTTTTTATATTAAAAAACATAGATCACAGATACAGATCTATGATGTATGCTTATCTGCTGTTACAGTAAGAGATGAGCAGTACATGATTAAGCATGTAACAAGTGTTGTATCTTAATGAAGCAACCTACTGAATATTCAGTGGAATGCAACTGATACAGACTGCAGTAAGGGGCTTTGCCAATAACTGCATATTAAAAAGGGGGAGGGGGGAGGGGGGGAACAAACCAACCCCAAACCACAAAAGCTAGGAAGCTACCAGGGCAGAGATCAAAAGTATTATTATAAGATCATTGCTACCGGGCTGAGCCACCCTGGGGCCAAAAAAATGCTTCATGCAGATTAGCTATACTTATGAAATGTAGTCAGCGTAAGCGAAGAAAAGGATGCAAGATTAAATTTTAGATGGCTTGCTAATATATCCATGCATACATTAATATGTCCTCTATATAACCCCAATTAATTTTGTAACTGCAAGAGAAAACTTCAGGCTTCTGTTCCTGATGCACAACAAAGCATCAGCCTCTCACAGCCCTCCACAGCTCTTCAGAGCCTCTGAAATGCAGCAGCTTTGCTCTGGAAGAACAGCCTGTTTGTCATACCTGAACACCAGAAATCTAAAAAAAAAAAAAAAGAAAGAAAAAAACCCCAGCCTTATCTTGTTCTCTTTCCTATCTGAACTTCGCCTCTAACATAGGGTTCTTCCCCAGTAATAGGAATTAAGGATGTTCAGCAGCTCTAGAAAAATAAATGGGGTTTCTTATCAGAGTTGGATGATCCCCTCAAAAGCACTAGCAACTGTATTTACACTGGAGTATCAGGCATGGTAACGCTGAAAGCTGCAGCAACAAGCTTTTCCTGTGTCAGTCTGGTTCCCTGGTACCTAGAGATATTTACAGTTACGTGAGCAGAGGACTTCCCTGCAACCACTCATTTAAAACAACTACACAAGCCTACCGAGTGTATTTTCTAATTCTGTTTTGCAGCCCTGTGCAGCAACATCTCGAGTTAACCTACAGCTCACGAGATCCACTGCAACACCATGAGAGTCCTGGAGTTTGCTATTCTCACAGTACCTGTGACCAGTTCCTGACATAGTACAGAATACAATAGTAAAACCATAGTCCCAAAACTTTGCAAACTGAGAAAGGGAACTGTGGCATCTGAACCAGGTAAAAAAAAAAAAAAAAAAAAAAAAAATCAATACATAATGTTTTGACCTTATTTATCCAAATTGTCTTTAGAAGTCAATTTTTACTGCAGTCCATGTTAATTCATGAAATAAATAGCTCTTACCTAATCTACATTTTTAGTCACAAAAAATTACTCTTTATGACAGTTTCCAGGATGCTCGAGCTAAGATGTTTTTCACAGATTAATTAATCATCCAAGCTCATCCTCAGAGCCTTTTTCCCCATCTTTGTTAATTTGTCAGAAGAGCACGGCAACCACCGTAGTGAGCTCTGATTCACACTTGGACAAGGAAGGCTTCAGAGATGACAAAAAAGCCGTTTCATTAAAGACGGCAAAGCGGGAACGTCAGATTCTGGGAGCCTTCCCACGAGTGGCCTTCCTGCACCCAAGTGGATAACAAGAAGAATGACAGGAGTGCAAAGGACACTTTACACACTCACCAAAAGATGGAAGTTGGGAAAGAGAGAAATCTGCCTTGGAGCAGCAAAAAAAAACTACTAGAAACAGAGGATCTCAAGTAATGGGTAAGACAGGGGCTTTTGCCATGATCAAGAAAAAAGAAGAAATGGAGTCAATGTGCTATGGTGATGGGAGAAGCAAGTCTCCTTCTGAAAACCAATTTACACAAACATCAGTTCATGTACGACCTTAACTTTGGAGACCTCGAAGCAAATGAATTGCCCATTTGCTTCATGCAGAGATGATTTTTCCCTCTCTCCATGGGAAAGTCATTCTATCAAGCCTGACTTTCTATAAGTCATCAGCAACCCTGCTGAGCTGCAGGACAACACCCTGGGACAGAAGAAAAAAAAAAGCCAACAAAAAACCCCAACCAAACCAAAAAAAACCCCAAGGAGTAGAACACTTGACAGATACATAAATAGAGGCGCTGCGGCTCCCGTGCCCCCTCCTCCCCCCCCTGAACTTCCTTGCTTAAAAATATCCCAGGCTAAGATAATAACACTAATTTACCTGGCTACTTGCTTTTGCATAACTGCCATTGATGCTTACACTCAAACCTCGCATTAAGTTAGGAAATGGAGATAGTAGTTGTAGTAATCTGACGTTTAAAATGTTCAGGCAACCAAGGAGTTGCAACATCCTTACGTGGATTTTTACTTTTAAGCTTATCTAAAGAAAGTGGAATAGACTTAAAACAAAAAGAAATCTAAGGTCACAATAATACTAACAAGGTTCATTTAGAAGCTAGTTAGTGTTCATTTAATGAACACGGATTAGCTCTAGTCCTAGGAGGAAGGGAAATAAAGGTGCATTTAATTTAGAGACAGAACTTGCATGTCTGAATTTCAGGTACAGTTGTGTTGTATTCAGATTTCCCAACGCACCAGGGATTCAGAAGGTACCTAATTTCTAACCAGGCGTTTTTACGGAATTAGCATGTTTTAAACCATGTAAGAAAAACCTCCATGGCAGGCCACCGAGGCCTTAGAGCTGCAGATCAAAGGATTCTGAGCTTACTGCACCATCTTGTGTCAAACGACAGAAAGTGCAACAAGATTATTTTAAGCGATCTTTTCATTACATTACATACTTTTTCCTTTAACACATTAATAAACCACAATTTCATCACCTCCGTAAGTTGCAAAGAACATTTATCAGCTTAATACAGCAACTCTCTCTTCCACCAAACTTCTCGCACGTTAGCATTTTTCCCAAATGTTAATACAGCCACATAACCGAAAACTTCCTTTAGAACTCCAGTGTTTGACATTCTAAGTTGCTGAAGCTATTGGAAATTTTATCTTCTCCACACTAATAAGTAGATCAACCTTTAATACAAGTTTGCAGCTTTCTAAAATTAAGCATTTTCTAGAACTGAGTTGAGCATACAGGAAATACTACAAGAAGAAAAGTAGTAGAAGGGTGGAAGGTTCATGCAAGAAATCTGAAGTTACAAAAGTAAAAATCACAGAGAAAAGAGGGTCTGTTTTTCAGCACAACGGTTCTTGCTCATTATTATCTTCTGAAAAGAAGTAATCTTTTGACTAACATACTAGATTTTAGGTACTTGAAAGATAACAAGACATTGCAATATCAGAAAACTCTTCATGTTCCTAAGTGATATTTAGCATACTCAGTATCTGAGTGTCCCAGAGATTTTCAGAATGGTTGAGGACCAGATTTCTGATTATTCAGCGTGCAAAACTAGTGTAAGGTCATTGAAGAATCATAGAATCATTTAGGTTGGAAAAGACCTTTAAGATCATCAAGTCCAACCGTTAACCTAAATCCCACCACTAAACCATGTCCCTAAGCACCTCGTCTGCCTGGCTTCTAAATACCTCCAGGGATGGGGACTTCACTACTTCCCTGGGCAAGAAAATTATCTTTATAAAAAAAACTTCTGAAGTAACCAATAAGGATGAGCTCCACTAGGGTATTTCTGGACTACATCAAACCACATAATCTGGAATATGAAATTACAGCCAAGTTCTTTAACAATTTGTACACAGGAACTTGATATCAAATTTAAGATGCATCTGTTCTACGCAACACAGTACCATGTCAGGCATTCCGAATCACACACATCTTCAAAAAGATGGGCTGAATCCTTCCATCCTGAGGGTTAGAAAGTCTTTCAAAAATCCCTGGAATGTTTTACTAAGAGATGTATACATGGGGTATAAACAGGTTTCTCTGCTTGACCTTCAACCATCTGCAAAACTTGTAACTGTAATGTTAAGTCTGTGCTCAAGCTGTCAAGCTGGCTTCTGGATGCACACCAAGATGCACACTGCAAACTTGGGAGCACAGGGATGGTAGCAAGCAGTCTACCGGTACAGTCAAGGTATAACATCTATGGCCTCCTGAGATGGCTGCGGGTACTGGTCAGTTGGGGGGGCTGGGACCAGCTACCCTGAAGGGTAGTTTTCTGATTGCATGGTCTTTGCAGATTTCTTTCCAAATGAACACAAACGTATGGAAACCAGCAATTTTTTCCTCTGCCAAAACCTTTTCAATTAGGAAAAGTGATGTGATTAAGATGGATATGTGGCTTGGCCTTGGGAAAACACTTTGGTTCCAAAGCATCTTAACTGGATTATTTTTATGCTCAACCTTTTTTTTTTTTTTTTTAACATGATTTCAAAGATAAAAACTTTCAGTAAATCATCCTGTCATCAGGGCATTTTGCAGCCACTAAACACAAAAGTCTGCCTCAAAAATTCTTTGAGAGGTTCACCTGCAGATCCCACAGGGAAATTCAGGCAGTGACTTAACCCCACTCAGCCAGACCGCCACCCCCTGCCTATGCACCGGGCTTGCTGGCCAGGCGGCTGGTCAGGCAGACAGTCCTAGTGACACACAGGAGGTGATGTGATCCCTCTCTTGGTTCTTCCATTTACACACATTTTCCCTTTGCACCAAACACTCTGACCTGTATTCAGAAAGCTGGGGCAGAACCGTTCCAGTGCAAACAGCTCTCAGTGGAGTCTCCCAACCGCTTTATCCCACTGCAATTGCCAGTGCCTTCTCACTCCTAAGGCTAGAGTTGCCAGGCTGTATTTGGACCCCAGCATATATATCCTCAGAGCAGAATTCCAGCAGTTCCACCTCTCATGCAAGGCAATTAAATATTTAAATTGCAGGCACACTTATCCAGCAAATCTTTAAAAACCAGTATTTTATTTCTCCTTAGGAAGGCACAGCATAGGTTGAAAGGCAATATGCCTGAGATTTAGATAATAACAGATTAGTCAGTGCAGCCATGTTTACAGAATACTACTGAGAAGAGCGTGGAGTACCTAATGTTATCAGACTGTAGGATGGGAAGTCTGTAACTCAAGACAACAACCAATTCTTCTTGGATTTTGGAGAGTTCGGAATGCTACTTCTCAACTACGTGGAAATCACTGTGATAAAAACCTTCTGAACAGGGATTTCAGTCAATTCCCAGGAACAAAAGTGAACCCAAAGTGGGTATTTCAGATGGGAAGGCTACCACAGTGCAGAAGGCAGAACCTTCTAGCAGAAGGTTTACTCCAGCCTCTTGAGCTAATTGTCTACTGAAAGTTAAAAGACAGGACACAGACTACAGGAGAAAGCAAGCAGGAACTTCAAAGCTGTCGGAAAAGACAAATTACTAAGTTTAGATTAAGTGGCAGGCATGAGACACTGTGAATATCTGAAGGAAAGAAGGGAAAGGGACAGAGTCAAAGACAGAAATCCTCAGGCTCGGGAGACAACTTGCAGAAGACACTGCTTTTCCAGAGGAAATGCTATATAGCTCCTCTCCTCCCATCACTTCAGAAAACAGCAGAAGAAAACATCTTTGTTTTGTCAGAAGAGCAAATTAGACTGGAAGCTGTTTTAAGGCAACTGTATATGTCTGGGGATACCCTTCACCTCACTTCACAATAAGCTTTTTATCATCTTTGTTACGTTATCAGCTTGGATCACGCAGCCTTACTTGAAAGCCTCAATCTGTGAAGCAAAATATCTTTATTTTTTTTTTTTACTTTCATGAATAAGAAGCACCACTATAACGTTAATATTCAAGGAGCCTTTAGAGGAGCAGGGATGCTTCTCTTCCAGGCAAGAAATTGCTTTGTCTGGGATTGTCCCCTGAGGTTACACAGAGGCCACATGGAGGTAATCCCTTCCAAATAAATAAGTTGATCTGCTTCAGCAGGCGAAGATATATCGCAGCTTGATACTGTTGGCTTCTGCAGTAGAAGTTAGGTAAGCTGGAAAGCTGCTAAAACATGAAAAGACAAACGACCTACAAACTACATAACAGAGCAAAAAGAGCAGAGGACAAAGATTAATGCACATGGCTATTCCATGAAGGCTCAATGAACACCAGCTGCATTCGCATCAATCTTTAATAATAAACATTTCCTTTCACTTGTAACCAGGCTGCAATCACTCTGCTAGGCAAGCGATGCCCATTTCACAGGCTTTGAGCACCAGAAGGAGCAAAGCCCATCTGCCTTGTTTGCTGCTTAGTTAATTGCCTGAATAAAACCATTACCCAGAACATCACCACCTCTAGTAAAAAAAAAAAAAAAAAAAAAAAAAAAAAAAAAATCTTCTTTTTTTCTCCTTACCAGGCCTAGTAGAAAATAAAACCAGGAAAACCATCATGCTCATCACTCCATCCATGCTCCCATCATTAGAGAAGTTTTAGGAACATCTTCAAACTATTGCAGTCTTATTAAAGAGCAAATATAATTTTCAAAAATTGTTTTCTTTTTCATTAATATACAGGTCCACCATGAAGATAAATCCTTTTTACCCAGCCAGGTATATCAGAGGACACCAAACACACATACAGAAAAACCTCCTGTATTTCATAAATAGTTGCCTTAGATAGCAGACAGATGTCTCTGCATCACTCTGAATTGCAACAAAACCCACAGAAAACAGCAAGTGCTTGAGCAATAAGGATCTGAACACTGGCAAATGAGCTCCCTTTTCAGGCGTAAGTTATGACTTTGATGTAGCTTTTTGAGAGATGCAAAACCCAGGACTCCATCAGATGGCTACATTTACAGTATGTTTTTCAGTTTTGAACAAAGACAGTCAGGAAGGGAAGTCTGCCATTCCAAAATCACGATGATCCTGAGGCTGAGAACCTACATTATTCCTTTCTCAATGTACAGAAAAAAAGGCTCATTTGCCAGGAATGAGCTCATTAGAATCGTCTATAGAATTGTCTAGGTTGGAAAAGACCTTTAAGATCATCAAGTCCAACCATTTTGCCTCCCTCAAAGCAAAAAGCTGCCATCTCAACACAAAGCTTTCCTAACTCAACCATCACCCTGTTACATGACAACGAGCCTTAAAAACTCAGCACAGGACAAGCAATCTGCAATGATACCTTTCAAAAAGCAGCTTGTCTGTTTGTATGACAAAATAAGTTTCCCACGTGCTTCATGAGACTGTTTTCTCATATTTGACGACCAAAGCCACAGTGAATCTCAATCCTACCTTCAAAGGAGAAATGTGCGACTGTAAGACGTATCCATGGACATTCTCTATTTGAGACAAGTTCTTCTCTGACACGTGAACAAGCTCTGGGCCTCTCACTTCGTGGGTTAATCGAGGCAAAGTATGATCGTGCGGAGCATCCTCATCTTGATAACGATATTTCTAGAGAAAAAAAGATAGTGAGGAAAAACAGATAAGCTTTGAGGAGGCAATGCACATGTATTAATGTAAATACAGGATAACAGATAAGTATCAGACATTAGACAATATAACTCTTGGATTTCCTAATCTGTTCTGGAGAGAATACCTCACTCTTTAATGATTCATCAAATAGAGAAAATGTAATCTATCACACTGATACACAAAACTTTCACTGTCAATAGACATTTGAGACCATATACTGCTAAGGGTTAATAATTAAAAAAAAAAAAAAAAAAAAAGAAAAACATGTTGATTGCTGAACTGCAGCTTTAGCTCACATTTCCCACCCCCACATTAATAATTGCACTTTTATAGCCTTTCTCCACAAACTATTTGAGCCATTTTCCATGTGCTCTGATGTTGGAGAGCACGCATGCACTTCTACAGAGCCACAGTTCGGCAGAAAATTACTCTCCAGTAAAATGTTTTCCTTACCCTGAACACTAATTAGGCTGTGGGGTGTTATAGCTCCCTTCTCCAGGGAGAGGGAAGATAAGAAACAGGAGGTAAGCAGCTTCTCCAAGATCCAAAACAAAGTTTGTAACAACAAGGATTATAACCCTAAAAATTAAATTAATCTGTCCTTGAGCTAGAGTCCTTTTTAAAAAGGCACCATCTACTTGGCTAATGGGACCAGCTGTGTCTTGTGGTGGGGCCATTGGAGCCAGCTGGAGCTGACTGGAACTGACTGGAACCGGCTGTGTTCAGCACGGGGAAGCTCCAACCTCTCTTCACGGCAGCCCCCCACTACCAAAGCCTTGCCTTTTATCCGTGACGCATGTATACACCACTGTTTTGAGGGGGAAGACTACTGAATGGGTCCTGTGGGGGATAGGAATTCATGTGCCATAACACAATGGTGGGGGATGTTGAGACGTTACCACAGGGAGCAGGAGGAGGAGAGTGGAGTGTAAATCAGAAGGGGAGTTTGTAGGTCTTTGGCAGTAAGAGAGGGGCAGATCCTGTCATTGCAAATGCCTTTTTCAGCTGACAGGTATATGTTAAAATATAGGAACGAGCAAAATCAAAGACTAAAGAAAAAACAAAATCAAAACCTAAGACTTATTTAGATAGGCATATAAGAAAAAGAAGTCTTAGGTTCAGGTACACTCACAAGGACATTGCAAAGCAGACCTCTCTGCTGCTCCTGCACTTTGCTTTGACCTCTCAGCTCTGGGGTCTTACTTCATTTACTCATCCCTCTGAAAGCAATCATCCCAGTTTATTCTTGCCTTCACTCTCATGTATGGAAATGTTTCAGCAGTTGCCAATTATTTTCAGAATATACATGTGACATAATTTATTCTCTTCTTCTTTTCTGGGATATGCTTGCAACCCTTCACATATTCACTTTTCAGATAACATAATTCATGAATATATAAAATGACTGGCACCAGACAAGTATTATTTGGGCAAGAAGCCATCTGTCTAATAAATGGTACTCCAACCAATGTCACATTTAAGGCTTGGCACGCAGATAATTTAAGCCCCAAGCAATCAATTATTTTTTTTAATCCAGTGAGTACTCTTTCAAAAAAGACGACTACTCAGAGACACCCTCTTTAAAGTGAGTCATTTGCTAAAATGTGATTAGGAGAAATTACCACAGAATACCAGAGTCATCTCATCTCCCCGGGAAATGGTAAAATGAAAATGTCCAGTGACAGCTTTCCAAAGAGACAGTGTCAGAAGCCATAAGAAGCTTTGTCATAGAAACATAGAATCATAGAATCGTTTCGCTTGGAAAAGACCTTTAAGATCATCAAATCCAACCATTAACATAGCACTGCCAAGTCCACCACTAAACCATGTCCCTAAACACCTCATCTGCCCAGTTTTTAAGTATCCCCCTGAGGGATGGGGACTCGACCACTTCCCTGGGCAGCCCGTTCCAGTGCTTAAGAATCCTTTCAGTAAAGAAATTTTTCCTAATATCCATCCTAAACTTCCCCTGGCACAACTTGAGGCCATTTCCCCTCGTCCTATCACCCATTAACTGGGAGAAGAGACTGACCCCCACCTCACTAGCCCCTCCTGTCAGGCAGTTGTAGAGGGCGAAAAGGTCTCCCCTCAGCCTCCTCTTCTCCAGGCTCAACAACCCCAGTTCCCTCAGCCGCTCCCCATCAGCCTTGTGCTCCAGACCCCTCACCAGCTTTGTTGTTCTTCTCTGGACATGCTCCAGCCCTTCAATGTCTTTCCTGTAGTGAGGGACCCAAAACTGAACACAGTATTTGAGGTGTGGCCTCACCAGTGTGGAATACAGGGGGACGATCACTTCCCTGCTCCTGCTGGCCACACTATTCCTGATACAAATATTTTACTATATATAGAGGGAGACTATTCTGTCCAGAACATTTGTGAAGCTTTACAGCACAAGAAGCAGTGTAAGGTGGCATTAAAGAGAGAACATCTCTTTGACCCATCATCAACTGCAGTGTAGCTGTGGCATAAACAAGAACCAAGGCCCAGAGGAAACTGGTTCACCCTGAGCCCTGTGCTCCCAAAAAGCTGAACACTTGTGCGGATCTCCACTTATAGACTCTCCCATGAAAACCCATGCTTTACAATTAAAACTGATCATTTTATCCAATAACTGCACGTTCCCATGACAAATTCAATAATATCCGTGTTCTTGTGCCATAAACTGGAACGTTTACAGAACAGATTTCCACTTTTCCATTTGCCTTTATCTCCCTCCCACCCCAAGCCCAGCCTTCTCGTTCTTCACAAAGTACGAGCCCAGAGCATTTCTGGGTCAATCCTGTTATGTGTTTGCCTCATGTTCTTAGCACCCAACTCATTGATTTTCATACATCTTTCCTCCCACAGCATCTCTTCACTGAAATGCTTTCAGCTGTGAACCAAAACAGCTTGACACAGCAAAAAGCCAGTGGTAAGACTGAAAATACCAAACCAGAGTTAAGACTCTCCTGCAGAAATGCCTCGTTCCTCTCCATCGCTCTGTCCTGATGGGGTCCTGCAAATGTCCTTGAAATTACCCCATTCCCTAGAAACCAGAGCTTTCTCTAAGGGTTAATTCAAATTTCTGGAGGGAAAAGCATGATTGCACGGAAATGCTACTCTTCATTTGACAAAAGAACAGGTGGATATCTTATGATAATTAAATTACAAATCAGTGCCTGCTGCTGACAGGGTATTGTACGCTGCCAACTAGCATCAGATATTTAAAATCCTCTGTAATTACCTATAATGGGGGAGTGGAGTGCGCTGCTGTGAATTTTTAATATGAACGTGCCTTTTTATAAGAGATCATTCTCTCTACAATGTGAGATCATTACAGCACCACTGCTCCTTGTGTCGTACTGTCTAAAGGAGCATTTCTAAGACTGTGTTTGCCAAAGAGCTGTCAGCTAAACAGGACTGAAGATATCAATCTGGCAGAAGGTACTGGTCAAAAGCCTTAAATTTCGACAAAGCCAGCTCCCAAGCAAAAAAAAAAAAATAAAAA